>NW_012115311.1:4575944-4649872 GCF_000951035.1 Colobus angolensis palliatus | reverse complement strand
GATCTGAATACTGCAGATTTCATGGTTAAAAAAAAAAAAAAAAAAAAAAAAAAAAAAAAAAGAAATGTCCAGAGAAGTATATCTAGAGATGCTCTGGAAACAATAAGCTTCTATAAAATCAAAGTTATCATTAGTACAGACATTCTGGATTCTGGAAACAGAGGGTGAGCTAGAAAAGGTTCATAATTGTGTAATGGAGCCTAGTTAAGAAGCTTTTGTAGTCATTCAGCCAGTGAGGAAGTGGCTTTGTACTAAGGCAGTGTCCCTTAGGGTGAGTAGAAAAATGCAGTTTTCAGAGACTGTAGATAGGATGATCTAGAGAATTTTGAGACTGATGGATGCTTGGTTTTGAAAGAGATCGGAGTTGAAAATGCCTCAGTGATTCAAAACTTTTGGTTACAAGAAAGTAATTAGCCAGAAAATGGTTAAAGAAGAAAGAATGTGTTTGGAGAGAAGAGGGCGATTTCTGTCTTGACTGCGTTTCAGTTTGAGGTGCCTTTAGACGTAGTGATATTTAGTCCACCATTAAAAACCTGAATTTTGAAGAGACTGGAATCCAGACATTTTTGTTAGTAGTCTAGGGCACTTTCAGTTTATCACAGCAGCTGTGAGAGGAGCCACCGAAGTGACTGGACTTTTACTGTATGATGGTGAGCAGGGAGGACCC
The DNA here is from genome assembly GCF_000951035.1 of Colobus angolensis palliatus. NCBI lineage: Eukaryota > Metazoa > Chordata > Mammalia > Primates > Cercopithecidae > Colobus > Colobus angolensis. The sequence goes on along the minus strand of NW_012115311.1, from coordinate 4,649,205 downwards.
ATGTCTAAAAGTAATTGTAAAATAATGGGGGAATTTATTACACTGAGAATCTAAAAAATGATCTTTTCTATCCAACAAACATTTTCTTTTAGGCTCCAATATTATGATGATAGTGTTAGTATATTTTTTGATCCTGTGGCTATTTAAAACACATGGAAGTAATCTGTCATGAGATTAGAGTAAAATGAATTGCTCCTAAGCATGAGTTGCTTTTAGATGTACATTGTGGGCTACATAGAGCATTTTAAAGTTCTTCGTTAATTTTTTTTCTATCGAATGTATCCCAGATATGTGATAAGAGTGAGGAACTAGAAGTAACTGTTTTTGTGAAACCAGAACTAAAACAAATAATAGGCCAAAAAGAGGGGTTTTGAGGTAAAAGAAATTTTTGAACTAGAAAAGTGTGAAGATATATATAAAAACAAGGAAAAATGTTTCTGGGCAATTCCCAAGGACATTGAATTTGTAGAACTTTTGGAATCACAAGAGGATACCTATTGATACTGGATGCTTTGCTTAAATTCTCATCTATAAAATAAATTCATGTCATTTAACCTCTGTTATTCAGTTAAAAACTAAATTATCAAGGCAGTTTAGCAAGTTGAAGTTGTCTGGGATGTAATATAGATTAATGGCATTCCTTACAAAACCAGTAAAAGAATGACAATAGTTTACTCTTCCTATAAACGTAAATAAATAAGCAGGCTGGGTGCGATGTCTCACACCTGTAATCCCAGAACTTAGGGAGGCCGAGGCGGGCAGATCACTTGAGGTCAGGAGTTTGAGACCAGCCTGGCCAATATGGTGAAACCCTGTCTCTACTAAAAATACACAAAATTAGCCAGGTATGGTGGCGCATACTTGTAATTCCAGTTACTAGGGAGGCTAAGGCAGGAGAACTGCTTGAACCCGGAGGCAGAGATTGCAGTGAGCGAGAGCACCGCTGCACTCACTCCAGCCTGGGTGACAAGAGCAGAAACTCTGTCTCAAAAATAAAAAAAAATAAAAAACAAGTAATATGATACAATTTATAACAACTTTTAACATGGTTTTCTCTCTTGCTTTTTGTCCTTGTTGGCCTGAGACACCCTTCTACCTGAAGGATGACTGGGGGAATAGGCAGCCTCTGACATCCAAAATAGGATATTTCAGTGAACATCCGCCTTGCAAACCAGATTCCTCTCTTGAGGCAGGTTTTAAAAAATTCTATCTTCTGTCCCTTTAAATGGTTAGCAACAAAGCCTGGAGAATATAGGCTTCCAGAGTTCCACTTGCATACAGAGATGACATCCCTTTGCCTATGACAGTAAGTCCATGAAGCCTCCTTTCAGGGAGGAAGTGACCCAGCGGAAGTGAAACCAAAGGCAACCTGCTTTCCACCATGAGGGAATTGTGGGGTGGAGAAAGGGGGGGCACAAGGCAGGTGTGTGTGTGTGTGTTCTGATTTTCTACTCTCCAAACTTCGGCCCCAAGTGACGTGTATTAGTTGGGTGGGGGTAACATGGAGAGTATAGGGAGGTCTCCTCACCCTCCAGTCTTTGATCCTTTCCTCTTCCCCTACCTTTCTCTACCCCCACCATAATGTCCGTGTTTTTTTTGTTTTGTTTTGTTTTGTTTTTTTTTTTTTGAGACGGAGTCTCACTCTGTCCGCCAGGCTGGAGTGCGGTGGCGCTATCTCGGCTCACTGCAAGCTCCGCCTCCCGGGTTCCCGCCATTCTCCTGTCTCAGCCTCCCGAGTAGCTGGGACTACAGGCGCCCGCCATGGCGCTCAGCTAACTTTTTTTTGTATTTTTAGTAGAGACGGGGTTTCACCGTGGTCTCGATCTCCTGACCTTGTAATCCGCCCTCCTCGGCCTCCCAGAGTGCTGGGATTACAGGCGTGAGCCAAATGTCCGTTTATTATTTTGGAAAGTGATCACCTTGACGCAGAGCCAAGCTGACTTGTTGGTGTTGTAGGGAAGCAGAGGGAATCCCTGAGGTTGAGCTTTGCTCATCTGCCTGTGGTTTCCTTAAGGCGTGGATGGGTCTGGCTGCTGAGCTTGCTCGAGAGGGCCACCCTAGCTGGGACAAGGTGGATGGCCATGCCAGAGAGAGTGGACTGCCCGGACAGGGACAGGAGAGAGTCCTAGGTGACTTTAGAAGGGTTGTTAGCCTCCATGGGAGCTGATGTGAGGCTGAGTCAGCCAGGAAGTGGCCGCAGACCTTACTAAGCAGATGAAGAGAAGGTCAAAAGCAGCCTCACGAATGGACCTCTGACATGAATGTCAGCAAGGTAAGTGACACCAGGTCAAAAAGCACATTGCCCTGAGACCAGGGGTGTCAGAAGACCACTGTAGGTGACACAAGCCACAACACTCCCTCATTCACCCCCACAGTCTCTTAGGGAACCAAGCTGGGGGCAAGGAAAGCTGTCTGAGAGGCCAACTAGGCGTTTATGAGATAGTGAGAGAAACAGTTTAAATGATCAGATTGGACTGAGGTTTAAACTACGCTGAACGCCATTATTATTCCACCCTTATTTCATCCTCCTGTGCCTCTTCTTCTCCCCTGTCTCTAACTAAGGGGTTCAAAGTAATTACGTGGAAGAGCAGGTGATTAAAGGACAAATTTAAGATTTTAAACTTTCTCTGCATATATGAGCTGCCCTTGGTAATATATAATATACTAATTTTGCAAGTTGAATTTGCATTTCCTCAATTGCTACTGAGGCTGATTATCTGTCTTGGGTGATTTTGTTTTCCCTTCTATGAATTGCCTAGCCATGTACTTTTTCCTTTTCTTTGTTAACTTTCCTGGCATTTTCTTTTTGGATTGAAAAATTCCTCTATATTTTGGATACTAATCCCTTATCAGTTTTATATGTCACAAATATTTTTTCCCAAGTGGTCTACTGAATTTTTTTTGATGACTTTTATTTAAAAAAAAATTTTAAGGTTGTCAAAACGATGTAACTCACATATATTGTTCTGTTGTTTCAGAAACCCCTTTCCATCTTAAGATTGCAAAGGCATTGCTCTATATTTTCTTCTATTATAGCTTTATAGCTCCTATTTCACATTGGGACCTGTGAGCATTGCTTTGGGGAGGGCATTTCTGCTCCCTTAAAGCCTGCTTTCTGCAATTTTCTTCCTTCTGTTCATTAACTTATGAATTATGCTGGGAACCACATTCTGCTATAAATATGCTTATTTTACAGATGAGGAAACCAGCCAGTCATAAAATGACGAAATATCTTCTTAAATACTTGCCAAGAGAATTCTTTTGCCCACAAACAGCTGTTTTGGTTCATGCAGATGTTTAAAATATAGATGTGAGGTTGGGTTTTTCAAGACATTGCAGGTTGATATACTAATATGCTAGAAAAATTGGCAAGGATGCAAGTAATTTTTGAAGGGTAAACAAAAGAAAACACACTGAGGAGCTGTTAAAAATCAAAAGGAGCCTGAGAAAGCCCAAGTACCTTTGGTCAGAGCAAATGAGTTTCCCGTAGTGTATACATACTAAATATATACATACTAGACACACACTTCCCACAGCATATACATACTAAGCATATACATGCATATACTTCCCACAGTGTATACATACTTTAGACTGGGCTACATTAGTGGGCCTCAAGTAGGGGGATGTTTTTCTCTTCCTCCACACTGCCACCCACTGGGGACATTTGACAGTGTTTGAAGACATTTACGGTTGTCATAAATGTGGGGGAAAGGTGTGGGGAGTGTTGCTACTGGCATGCAGTAGGTCGAGATGAAGGATGCTGCTAAACATCCTAGAATGCCGGGACAGCCCCCCCTAACAAAGGATTATCTGACCCCAGTGTCAATAGTGCTGTGGCTAAGAAATTCTGAGTTAGAGACCATTCAGAGCCTGAGAAAACAGTGACTCCAAGTAGATGAGGTAAAGCGGTGTGATGGGTAATTTTATGTGTCAACCTGATTGGAGTAAGGGGTGCCTAAGTGGCTGGCAAAATATGGTTTCTGGATGTGTCCTTGAAGGTGTTTCCAGTCCAGTTAGCATTTGAATCAGTACTGAGTAAAGAAGATCTGCCCTCACCAATGTAGATGGGCCACATCCCTGGAGGGCTTGAATAGAACAAAAAGGCAGAGGAAGGACAATTTCACCCCCTCTGCTTGACGTGGGACATCTGTCTTCCCCTGCTCTCCTTCTCCTGACATTGATTCTCCTAATTCTTAGACATTCAGATGTAAACAGCTGTCCCCCCTACACTCCCAATTATTAGGCTTTTGGACCGAGACTTTCATCATTGGTTCTTCTGGTCCTCAGGTCTGTGGGCTTGGACTGGAATTACTGCGCTGGCTCTCCTTGGCCTCCAGTTTACAGATGGCAGACAGTGAGGCTTCTCTGTCTTTATAATTATGTGAGCCAATCCTTCATAATAAATCCATTTCTTTCTATCTCTGTATATCCTATTGGTTCTGTTTCTCTGGAGAACTCCCACTAATCTAAATGGTAATTGCAGGGATGAGGAAAATTGATTTGGAAGTATCCCGAAGTTGGAGGCTATGTAAGGTAATGGGGTGCCCTTTGTGCAGAACATGTCCTTATGAAGAGCAGAAATTTTAAGACTGAAAATGCCTTATCCCACCTAAAGCAGAAGCATGTATATATTTATTTATGTTAAATACGTGCTTTTGGATGGTTAGAATGACCTGCAGTCAGGCTGCCTCCTTCTGAGAGGCCTCCAAGTGATTTTCATGCCCACAGACTCTTTCTGAGAGGTTCTTTGTGCACCTGGTAGCTCTATTCTATTCCCTGTGATCTCCTCTATTCATCTTCCCAACACTGGCCACTGCTAGTTTCCACCAGACATGGATATCCAATTCAATAAGGCTTTCATCTATAAGGTTTCCAAGAGCCAAATCATGATCTTTAGCCCTTGGTAAATGGCAGCTTCATCAAAACCATCATTGGGAGAGTTTGAATTCTGTGCCTGCAGAGAGAGACTTATTCAGTAGCTAAGCAGGAAGAGGAAGTAGCATTCCTTCTTTCATGTCGAATTAAATGGAAGCAATTAGAAAGTAGGTCAAAATCTAAGGTCATTCAGGGTCAGCTCCCAAAGGCTCAGATCTGTAGGATAGTAGAGGTAGGACTCTTTGGACAGCATTGCCAGGTTAGTAGCACTAAGAGGGGGAGAAGCTCAGGGTGGGAAGCAGTGTCCTTTGGCTTCTCTTGAGGCCTTCCTCTTGGCCTGGGTAGGTAAAAACAGGCTTAGTCCATAGATGGCAGCTGGCTTCCAGGCTGAGGCAGGGTTCTACCCATGGCAGTGACTTTGGCAAAAGACAGGCTGCTGGATCCTCTGGGTTGTCTGCCTGGCTCCAAGGGCTATACACTGTCTCCTGGACCACATTGTGGAAACATTTCAGAAAGGAATTGTAATAATAGATGCTGAAGTTTCAGAGACAACTTGGTCCCTTACTCAATAGGTAAGATCAGTTCTTTGGTTTTTCCAAATATTATTGGACTTGTTAGGTTACGGAATAGTGCTAACAATTCTGGAATACTGGTGATGATTCTCAACTTTAATCCAGATACTAGATGGCATCAGTATCATTTACTGAATGTTTCTTATGTGTCAGGCATGGCTTTACATTCTTTATATATATTAACTTTTGAAATACTGATATCGATCCTGTGAAGTTGGCATTGCTTTTTATATCCATTGTACAGGTTTAGAAACTGAGATATGAAGAGATTGTGTAACTCCTCATGGTTACACAGCTAGCAAGTGGCTGATGTGGATAAACACCCAGGCAAGTCTATTTCCAGAGCCTGGGCTCAAACTCTCAGCTCTGTTGCCTGCCTGACTGTAGCATCTTAGTATTCATGCCCATTTGGGCCCTCAGGTATTAGGGGTGTTAGTTCCATCAAATGGGGTGCCTAGGCATGCTCATTTTGGCTTTCAAGTTTAGAGGACAGAACCTCTTTTCACCAATCCATTAGGTAGTCAGGGGGTGTCCTCAATGGGTTGCTGAAGCTTAGCTTATGTGTGGCTCTCATTCCCACAATAATGGGGTAAGGTAATCTTTGAAGGTAAAGGGAAGTTCGTTTCCTCAGATGCAGACAGTGTAGCAAGCTGGCTAGGACTGTTCAACAACAGAGCTTCTAGACTTGAGCAGAGTCCACAGCAGCAGTTCTTGCCTGGGTCACTTGCCAGAACCTCCCAAGGCAACACCCCACTTTTGCAACTCTCTTAGTCCGGTGGCCCTTGGCAATTAGGTTCCTTCCTCCATCTGTCTTCCTTCCAATCCTTCCCAAGCTCTCCGCTTTCTACTCTTCCCTGGTTTTATTTCCCTATGCAAGCAACCTATTCTTTTTATTTTCTCTCATAACATTGACCTCGATATCTGATCTGGAAAGTCTACAATCTCCTGTTTAAAATTCCTCCCAAAAATAAATGTAGAAAAACAGAAAACCCACCTTCCTCTCCCTTTAGGTAGAAAGGCTTCCTCTTTAGAAACACAGTATCTAGTTCTTATTCCTCACATCTGAGAGCAAAGATTCAAATTCCATTGAGGGGAAGGTTGTCCTTCTTAGCCAAAATAATAAATTTGTGGAATACAATTGAGATTTCATATTAAAAACAGGTTAAATATTTGTGTCTTGTTATAACTGGTTGAGAGCTAGAAGGAATCTTAAAATCCCTTATGGCTCTTTGGAACAGTTCAAACAGTTTCATCCTATAATACTTTAAGAAAAAGATGAAACAATCCTGTGTAGTAGAAAACAGTTTGGAGTCAGATGGTTTGGATTTCAAATCTTGATTCTACCGCTTGATATTTAAAGGTCTTGAATAAGTAACTTAAAAGTTTTTGGAGCCTTGGCTCAGGGAGCTAATTATGATCAAGTGGCGGTAAGTTTTGAAGGAGTTGGGGAGGACAACACATATTCCTTGCTCTGTAGATTCTTCCCAGTGAAAGAGGCTTTAGTTTTACTAGCAGATGGCCTCATTCTGCCACCAGCATCTCTCCAGGAAAGATGTGCTTATTGATGGTAGATTAGGGAGAGAAACTAAGCATGCTTAGCTCAAGCCTTTACTCTCTCTTCTTTCTCTTGGACCCACTCCTGTCCCTGCCTATACTTTATGCTATGGTATGAGATTGTACAGATAAGGATCCTGGACTGGTCACTGGTCCAGTTGGGGTAACCAGACTAATTCCAGGACTCAACACACCTGGCCATGTTCTCTCCCATAGACTTCATGGGATATTCCCATCTCTTTCTGGCTAAGCTGTTTTGCTTTTTAATTGGTTCTGATCTTTGGCTAGGAAAAGGGAAACTATTTATGGAGTCTCTTAAATGTTAAAGGAGAGTCATTATGTTTAGAAGTGATCAGCTCTTAAAAGTGCATTACAAATTTAGTTCTCTCTGTCTGTCTCTTTCATTCTGTCTCCCTTTCAGTTGACTGTTCTCTTTAACAAGTCTTACTATCAGAGAGTCTAAACCAATCTTTTCTACCACAGCCTGTTTCTTCTTGTTCGTTTTTCAGAGAAAATAAATTGATGGTGGAACAAGAACAGCTGGTTGCAATTTCTTTGGTTTTTTAAATCAGAAAATTCCCCAGTTTATTTTATTTGGCTGCTTTTTAGAATATTATTATTTAGATTGAACATTTAAATAGCTTTCTTGAAACTTCAACCAAAGATTTGGAACCCAAAGGGAATAAATGTATAAACTAGAAATGTTAGTGAAGATGAAAGATAAAGCTTAAAAATAACTAAATTTAAGATCTTATAAAATATTTAGACCCAGCCTTTCTTTATATAGACTTAGAAAACATTGTATATTTGTCCTTGGGGACTACTGTACTGAAGATACATGCCTGTATTCCAATTCATTACTCTGAATGGGGAAAGAAAGTGAACAACAATTATTACTGTATCACCGGGGCCATTGTTTCTGGAGTTATTCCAATGCCATAGTTGAAAGTGTATTACTCACACTCTTTTGTTTCAAATTTCTGTCTTAGTTTTAATGTTTCTCACCTTTATAATTTAATTCATGCACAGTCTGACTGTCTCTGTTTAGGTCAAGTGAAATGAAGAAGAGATGGGAAAAGCCCTATGATTGAGGATAAAACAGATTTCTCATCTGGATTTATCGAGATTACTGTAATTGCTCACATTTATGCTGTAACTGCTAGTACTCAGTTGGCTTCTCACAGATACAAACTCAGTAAGAAAAGAGCAGAAAAAATAACATCACACAGGGACACCAAGCATTAAAATTCCTCTATTCTAGTGTTGTCTCCTTTCACCTAGTTTTAGCCCCTCCAACCCAGTCTCTATACAGTTTGTAAAGCGATTTTTCTGAGGGTCCAGCTGTCATTTGTTAGCTTTGTACAAAAACCTCTGCAAAAACTGACTGGCTGACATCACCACACCTTCCCACAAACTTTAGACTGCAACAATGTCAGAGGATTTGTGGTTCCCTGTGTCAGTTGTAAGGAAGACAAACATCCTTGGTTTCTTTAGTTTGTAGGGTTTTATGGTAAGAAGATGTGGGGAGGTATGGGAAACCATGGCAGTCCCTTAGGCAGCCATGTGGGGAACAGGAACTGTGTCATTCTAGATCAGCCCCATTCATTCAATGGCCACCCAATATTGGTCTCCTCAGACAATGGCAACTGTGGCCTCTCTTCTAGGGTCTGCAGCCTGGTCTCAGCTTCCTGTTTTTCTTTTTCTTTCTAGCTATTTCTTCCTGCTGTCTTCATGGTTCCTTTTCCATGGTCTCTGTCTTCCATTCACTATTTCCACAAGACCAGGAGAAGGAGTACTCTGAGAGTAGTAACAGGGCATCCTCTTCTGGGTGACCTGGGGAAGGGCATTCTCAAAAATATCTCTGATTTGGTCACCTGATAATGGGACTTAATGGAGAAGATTGATGAGTTTCCTAACCAGGAACTCAGAACTAGCTACTGGGCCATTGTGGGTTCTGATGATCAGCTTTGCTAGGTTCTGTGTGAGGACAGTCCCTGTGACAAGAGCTACTCTTTCCAGTGAGTTGGAGGAAACAGAGACCACATCAATCCTTACCCAGACCTCTAAAATTTCAAAAAGAAAGAGGACTAAGGGATCAAGCTGAGATCTCCCCACCCCTGGGGGAAGCAGAGTTTCCAGGCCAAGGTCAGGGGTCAATGGGTGAGGGCCCATTGCACTTTTTGGACCTTTCAGATACCAGTGCGCAGGTGACTGGGATCTCCACAACCCCTGGTACTAGAGTGTGGGTGAAGCAGATGATGCTCTCTGATTTTAGGTTCTGTTTAAGTTTTAGACGCTAAGGCTAGCATCACTGAGACTTTTGCCTGGGTACTTCCCGGCTCCTGCAAACCTCCATTGTTATGACCTCCACTACCAAAATTATTAACGTTATAGATGTATTGTCTATGTGCATTCATGACTAAGTTCCTCCTCAACCTCTGATTGGAATTGCTGCAATTAAGATTGTGTTAATAGGGTATGTAGAAGACCATGAGCTACTTGACTACAGGTGCCTAGTACTGAGAGGTGACAATGTGCTAGCAGCCCTCACTCTCGGCGCCTCCTCGGCCTCCGCGTCCACTCTGGCGGCTCTTGAGGAGTCCTTCAGCCTGCCACTGCACTGTGGGAGCCCTTCTCTGGGCTGGCCGAGGCCCGGAGCTGGCTCCCTCTGCTTGCGTGGAGGTGTGGAGGAAGAGGCACGGAGGGAGAGGCACTAGCGGGAACTGGGGCTGCCCATGGGGCTCACAGGTCAGCGCGAGTTCTGGCGGGGCGTGGTGCGGGCTCCGTGGGCCCCATACTCAGAGCCGCTGGCGGGCGCCCCCGGCCCAGGGCAGTGAGGGGCGTAGCACCCAAGCCACCAGCTGCGGTGGGTGCACCAGGTCCCCAGTGGGCTCCTGCTAGTGGCCTGAGCCTGCCTGACGAGTGCGGTCTCCAGGTCTGTGGCGCTCGGTCCTATCAACCGCCCAGGGGCTGAGGAGTGCCGGTTCAAGGTCTGGGCCTGGCGGGCAGCTCCGCCAGCAGCCCCAGTGCCCCATCCACTAGGTGAAGCCAGCTGGGCTGCTGAGTTTACTGGGGACTTGGAGAACTTTTATGTCTAGCTAAGGGATTGTAAATGCACCAATCAGCACTCTGTGTCTAGCTCAGGGATTGTAAACACACCAATCAGCATTCTGTTAAAATGGAGCAATCAGCTTTCTGTAAAATGGACCAATCAGCAGGATGTGGGTGGGGTCAGATAATGGAATAAAAGCCGGCTGCGCCAGCTAGAAGTGGCAGCCCCCTAATGTCCTCTTCCATACTGTGGAAGCTTTGTTCTTTCACTCTTTGCAATGAATCTTGCTGTTGCTCGCTTTGTGGATCTACACTGCCTTTATGAGCTGTAACACTCACCACAAAGGTCTACAGCTTCACTTCTGAAGCCAGTGAGACCAGGAACCCACCGGGAAGAATGAACAACTCCAGATGTGCTGTCTTTAAGAGCTGTAACACTCACCACAAAGGTCTGCAGCTTCACTCCTGACAGTGAGACCACGAACCCACCAGAAGGAAAAAGCTCCAGACACATCTGAACGTCTGAAGGAACAAACTCCAGACACATCATCTTTAAGAACTGTAACACTCACCGCAAGGGTCCACGGCTTCATTCTTGAAGTCAGTGAGACCGAGAACCCACCAAATCCGGACACAGTACCATTATCTTTCCCAAACAACATTGGGGAAACAAAAGAAAGAACTGCTCTCACATAGCCAAGCTTAAGGAAGCCAAAATCTCCTGTGAAACTGTTTTTCCACTCAGTAGTTCCAACTGGCCTGTGTGTAAGGGAAGGCGCTGGGTAACTGAAAAATCACCATGGAGGTTGCTCAATACAGTGCTGGCTTTGGCGCTGGCAGAACCTAATGCAACTGTCACCGATGCTGTTGCCCAATCTGAGAGAACTTGGTGTACAACAATTGACATCTCAAATGTCTTCTGCATAACTGATAAATTGATCCTAATCATCCATCTAGGTGATCAGGATCAATTTGCCATTATTTGGAAGTAGGAGCATCATGTCTCTAATATCCATTCACAAAGGTACCTGAACTTCTTGTCTACCTGCTGTCAGTGGGTATGCCATGCTCTAGTAAAAGTCCTGCTTCCCAGTAGAGCACTGACCTTTTACTCTATTGATCTCTTGGTTAGAGACAAGGGAACTGCCTGGTATAAAGTGGATATCCTGTTTACCCACGTGCAGTAACAGAGCTAAGCCATTAACACAGACAATGTAGAAGGACTTAGTACCTAAGTGAAATTCCTGGGCATAATCTGAAAAGGGGAAGAATGTCTCATTTCAGAGATGATTGCCAAGTTTTAGCCTTCTTTGCCCCAACAAATTTTAACAAAAGCCTAGTGATTGGAGGACCTATGTGACTACTGGCATTCTTACAGTTTATTGAAGGTGTGTGAGAATCTTGATAGTACTTTTCTATTGAATTACCAGACAGGCTGCTACTTTTGAGTGAGGCCATGACCCATAGGATGTCCTGGAAGTCTTCCAATGAGACATTCAGGCTGCCCTTCCCCTGGGCCTCACATACCCAAATTGCCCTTTGAGTTACAGGTCTTAGCAATCTCTGTTTGCTGACTAAAATGGTGGCAGGAGGGCAACACTGTGGGTAATTACCAGCCAGTAATTCTCACTGGGCTTTTAGACTCATGAGCTCCCAGAATCACCTAAAAGCTATACACCCTTTGAGAGACAATTATTGGCTTCTTATTGGGCCTTAGTGGATTCTGAATGCATGACCCATGGCTGTGAAATCGTCTCATTATCAGAAATCCCAATCAAGTTGAGAAGCCAAGCAGAACCCTCAATTGCAAGATAGGGGTGGCTCAGGAATTCTCTTTAGTGAAATGAAAATGACTCAGTCAGGAGTGGGAAAAACTCTGGATGGGATTTCCCAATTCTATGAAAAGGTCTCAGGAATGTCCTTCTGTCTGCCAGAAGCTGCTACTTCCACTGATCCAATGGGGGAACATGAATGGCCCTAGCTCTGTGATGGCTTCTTCTGGTTAACTTTATTTATTTGACACATTCTACTCATACATATTTATGGGGTACAATTTGACATTTTGATACATATCTATGTTACATAGTGATCAAATCAGTGTAGTTAATGTATCCATAACTTTGTGCATTTACCATTTTTTTTTGTGGTGAGAATATTCAAAGCCTCTCTTCTAGCTATTTTATAATACACAGTATTTTACTGTTAACTGTAGTCACCCTATTGTGCAAAAGAACACCAGAATTTATTCCTTATATCTAATTGGTAACTTTGTACCCGTTGACCAACCTCTCCCCATCATCCCCTCTTCCACTGCCTCCCAAGCAGTCTCTGGTAACCACGATTTTACTCTCTGCTTCTATAACATAACTTTTTTTCTTTTTTAGATTCCACATAAAGGTGAGATCATACAGTATTTTTCTTTTCCTTCCTGGCTCATTTCACTTAACATGGTGTGCCACAGGTTCATCCATGCTGTCACAAATGATAAGATGTTATTCTTTTTTATGGCTGAATAGAATTCCCTTGTGTGTATTTATCACATTTTATTTATCTATTCATCTGTCGTTGGACATTTAGGTTGATTTCATATCCTGGCTGCTGCAAATAGTGTGACAATAGACATGGGAATGCAGATATCTCTTCAAAACACTGATTTTATTTTCTTTTGGTATATATACTGGAGGGTAATTGTGGATCATATGATAGTTCTATTTTTAATTTTTCAAGGAACCTCCACACTGTTTTTTTATAATGACAGTACTAGTTTATAATCCCATCAACAGTATGTAAATGTTTCCTTTTCTCCACATCCTTAGTAACACTTATTTTCTTTTGTCTTTTTGATAATGGCCATTGTAACTGAAGTTAGGTGATATCTCATTGTACTTTTGATTTGTATTTTCCTGATGATTAGTGATGAGCATTTTTTAATACACCTATTGGCCATGTGTATATCTTCTTTTGAGAAATGTCTCTTAAGGTCTTTCACCTTTTTTTTTTAGTTGGTTGCTTATTTTATTGCTGTTAAGTTTCCTGTATAGTTTGTATATTTACCTTTTGTCAGATGTGTAGTTTGCAACTATTTTCTCCCATTTTGTAGGTTGTCTCTTTACATGCAGAAGCTTTTTACATTAATGTAATTCTATTTGTCTGTTTTTACTTTTGTTGCCTGTGCTTCTGAGGTCTTATTTTAAAAAATCTTTGCCCAGCCTGATGTTGTGAAAAGATTCCCCAACATTTTCTTTTAGTAATTTCATAGTTTCAAGTTTTACATTTAAGTATTTGGTTTATTTTGAGTTGATTTTTGTACATGTTGAGAGGTAGGGATCTAGTCCCATTCTCCTGTGTGTACATATCTAATTTTCCCAGCATCATTTACTACAGAGGCTGTCTTTCCCCCAATGTGTGTTTTTGATACCTTGTACTCCGGTGTTTTGGTGGAGTGTCTTGCAGATATCTGTTAGGTCTAGACATACTTATTTTTAGGGAATTTTCCTAGGGGTGACAATTAACCTTTTATTTATATCAATCTAGTTCAAAAATAACACCAACTAGTTTTAATAGTATACAAAACTTCATTCTTGTACAGAGCTCCATGTCCTCCCCACTTGTGCTATTGTCATAAAATACATCTTTAAACGTTACAAGTCCATTCACACAGTTTTGTAAATATTACTTTATGCAATTTTTAAAGAATTACTCAGAAAAACAAAATAGTTGCAAATGAAAAAGATAGCTATACTGTATTTCATGTTTAGCTACATAATGTTTTTTATATTTTTTGTATGGATTCATGTTTCTGTCTAGTGTCCAGGGTTCCCTAGGAGCCCCTGGGAACAATCATTTAATTTCAGCCTGCAGGGCTTCTTTATTGTTTCTTAGAGGGCTGCAAGTGCTCTCAGTGTTTTGTTTACCTGGAAATGTCTTAATTTAGTCTTTGTTTTTGAAGGGTTATTTTCCTGGATATTGCATTCTTGGTTAGCTGTCTTTTTCTTTCATCTCTTTGAATATGCAATTCCACTGCCATCTGGCCTCCATTGTTTCTGATGAACAGTTGCCTGTACATCTTATTGATGATCACTTTTAAATGTCGAATCACCTCTTTTACTGCTTTAAAAGTTCTCTGTCTGCCTTTTGACAGTTTGATTATTTTGTATCTAGGTAATCTCTTTCAGTTTATCCTACTTGTAGTTTGTTGAGCTATTTATATGTGCGGGTTGATGTTTGTTATCAAAGTTGGGATGTTTTCAGTTATTGTAACCCTCAAATATTCTTTCTGTCAGTTTTCTCTTTTCTTTTCCCATGAGACTGTTATTATGTGTTTGTTGCTATGTTTGATAGTATACTACTGGTCTCAGGGCTCTTTTCATGCTGCTGCTTTTTTTTCTGCTACTCATGCAGGATAATCTCAATTTGCCTACCTTCAAGTTCATTGATTATTTCTTCTGCCAGCTCAGATCTGCTGTTGACTCCCTCTAGTGAATTTATAAATTAAATTATTATTCTTTTTCAACTCTAGAATTTCTATTTGGCTCATTTAAAAATAATTTATATCTTTTAATTTATATTCTCTATTTGGTAAAATATCATTGTTATGCTTTCATTAAGTTATTTAGACATGGTTTCTGTTATTTCTTTATCATAAGGAATTAAAAATATTTGTCTAGTAAGTCTGCAACATAGGCTTCCTAAGGGACTGGTTTCCCCTGCATATGAGTTATACTTTCCTGTGTTTTACATGTCTCATATTTTTGTTGTTGTTGTTGTTGAAAACTGAACATTTAAGATAATATAATGAAGTGACTCTGGAACTCATATCTCCTCTCTAAGGTGTTTTTATTGCTGTTTTTATCTTGTAGTTGTTGCTGTTGGTTCTGTTTGTTTAGTGACTTTCATGAACTAATTTTCTAAAGTCTCTATTCTTTCTCATGTGTGACCGCTGAAGTCTCTACTTGGTTAAGTTTGTGGGAAGCCAAAGCTTGGACAGGGATGTTCTTATTACCTGACCCACTTTGTCTCCCAACCTTTGTTGAGTGTCTCTGTGTAAAAATTGGGACATAAGCTTCACTGTCCTGGTAGTTTTCAACTCTGTTTAGTTTTTATTCTGCCTGTACAGAGACTTATGGTCAACCCAAGTAGGAAAGTAGGTATTTCTCAAGTGTCATTCCCTGCTATGTCCATAGTCCTCCTTTTTTTTTTTTTTTTTTTTTTTTTGTGATTATCAGTATGGTGTTTCCACAAGAGGGTACATAGGACAGACTCAAAGCAACAAAGTTTAATGTACTCACAGGTCTTAGAAACAAGAGACATGACATAACTACCACAACTATGTGAAAAACTTCTTTGGCAAACTTGGCTTGGCATGTTTTCTCTAATTCGGTGCACTCTACGTATGTTCTCCTCAATCTCTGCTCCTAAAGATGAAAAATTTGTAGCCTCACAAAGAAATTTATCATGATTTCTCAATGCAATATTGAATCTTCTTGCATATAATCTTTCTCCATTTATTTCTTTCTATATCACGTGTGTTTTAATAGCCTTTCAGAAATAATTTTATTTTTCCAACTCAAAAGAGAGACTCTAGCAATGAATAGATATAAGATAAGGTGGATAAAAAAGGTGAGAAATGTCAAGGCAATTAAGAATGGCAAAAAAATTTAGATAATTTAGACTTCCACGGATGTCTCTCAAATAATACTCTTCAGATTATGGCTTATTCCGTTTATATTTAAGGCTAGCACTATGTAAAACCTCTGTCTCTTAGCCCAAAGTATAACTTGCTCTTTCTAAATAGGAAACTAGAAATAATTTTGAAAATGAATCAATAAAAATTTCAAATTATTGCATTAGCTGAACTCAAATTAAAATCTCTCTAGTAAGCTACATTATGCAGTTGCCAATGAAAGCAGCTGGAAGTGCCAACTGTTTGGGAGGATCTGAGGCGTACTTGAACTTGCTTGGCGTTGTTATTTGCTTCTAATCACTCTGGGAAGTGTTGTGGTGGAAAATAAGTCTAAGAGGAAATGTGCAGAACAGCCAAGGGAGCCCCTGGGAACAATCAAAGCAGGCTATGCTGAAAGGTTCCCGATATTCCTTCTAGACACTCTGTACTGCTTCTCTGAGCTATCACTTCACAAAAGAGGGGCTCTGCTTTCTTCCACTTCAGATTTTATGCTGGTTTGCATCTGTAGATTATCTCCACCTGTGTTTAAAATGTCTCATGTGAAATGCCTGCAAGGGAGTGATTATTGCTGGGTTATCCTGTATCTCAGGAGTGTAAAGGAAAATTTCTCTAATTTTGGTAACTGTCCAAGGTTTGGGTTTGAAGAACACATACAGAATGATTTAAAGGGAACTAAAGACTATTTATTGATATATTGGCCACATAGCTGTTGGTCTTTTAAACTGTTTTTTAAAAATGTGCATTGAGGATTTAAAAATCCTTTAACACTAGTTTTAGAAGGACTGATATAATATTAAATAGATCATTTTAACTTACCTAATAGAATGAATCAAAGTAGCACAAGTTTTATTTTTATTTTATTTTTTGCTTTTCCCACAAAATCCATTTTGAAAAAGCTATAATTGTCTTTATATCTATATGCCGATGTTGTGTGTAATATAGTGGAATGAAATGAGTTTGGGTCATATTTAGTTCAAAATATTATTCTACCTCTTCTTTTTTATGACTTGTTGAATAAGTTACTTAACACTCTTGCACTCAATTTTTCTTCTTGTGATGTGGTTAAGTATTTAATTGTAAAAAATGCAATCATTTATGAAAGTATTAGCTTAGTGCTTGACACAGTGGGCACTTGATAAAAGTTACTTTGAATCTAAATATAGTCTCTATTGCTCCTCTGTCCTTACCTCCATGGATCATCCAACTGGAAGGTAGAAATCTTTTTCACATCACCTTTGTAATTATAGAGTTGCTAAATAGCCTTATTTACTACCAATTGTTATTTTTAAGAAGCATATTTCTTCTAACCCTTTGAAAAAGGAGGAAGAGTAGAATTCAGCATATATCCAGTATATACTATGCTTTGGGAGTAAGGAGGACAAATATTTCTTGGTATCCAACTCATGTTGTTAGCAAGTAAGTGCCTGGAGCACGGTAGGTTGTTTTGTAGTCTGCTACATGATAGGCCCTGTGCCAGGCTCTGCACATGGCTGGCAGTGGAGAAAGGTCCTATCCGCAGAGTTTATCTTTCCATGTGGAAAGAATTCCACAAGTATAAAACTCTTGGTGGCTTATCCAACTCTCTCCTTCAGTGCTCCCAAGATGACTCGTGGGTTTGGAAAGAGGAATTTTGCATATGTAGCCTAATTCTTTTTATCTCATCAGGATCTGCCTGCAGACAGAACATATTTGTATATGACCTTCCTTCTATTCCAGTGGAGAGATCTACAGCCTTCAATATTGCCTGTGACTGGATAGTAACTCTGTTTAATTTGAGGATCCAGTATTAGAGAGCTCATGATTACTGAACACTGAAGCCACATTCACGAATCCATTAGTAATAAAAGCTATTTGTTTTCCTTCTGCCTAAACCCTGCTTTAATCTTGCAAACTTTTCTGTAGTTAGGAGGGAAAAGGATGTTTTCATTTATTGGCTTTAAAAAATCCCATTATACGTTTAACCTACATATCTGCTGACTTGTTAGCCTCTATCTACATAACAGCAGAATCTCAATACCTCCCAGTTATTTCCATATGTTTCCAGGATGATGTCTCAAGTCCATACTCTAGATGTAGTTGTCCTTTGGTGCCCAGATTTTTCTTCTTATGTTTAAGCTCCCAAGTATATAGAATTGCTACCTGAGAAGGTTCATTATTGTCACTGCACATCATGGTTTACTAATTTACTTTAAGATAAATGTCTTCCCCAAAATACTTTGCATCAAGTTATAGCTCTTGAGTTGCAGGATTTCTTGAATGGCCTCTTCCCAATACTATCTCTCAACTTAAAATAAAATTAAAGTCCCAGAGAACCTCTTCTTGGGTTCAGCATCTTACAGAATCTTTCATGCAGAAGAGTTTAGTAATTTTTGACCTCATCCCACTAATTATATGGGCTGAAACGTAGAACAGTAGTTCTGTTTGGAACAGATGTGATAGCATCCCTACCATTTGTCTCTTCTCAGAGTATAAGACTCCAGTCACAAATTCCCTTTTCTTATTCTTCTTGCAAAACAGAAGCTCCTATGTATATCACTCGCCACAAATGGTTATCTTGGATATAGGTGTCAGAATGAGGGTTGATGGATGATGACCTGGTGATGAGCCCTGACTTAGTCTGCCTCAGACCATAGATAATGTACCTTTCGTTGTTACTTCTTTTCTGTGTTACTCTAAACACTCTTGGGTATTTACTACTATTATAGAAGACAAGTTGTATATATATCTCCATAATCTGATACATATTTATCTTCATGAATAGAGAGGCATGATATGTGAATAATTGGACTTTATGTATTTACCATTGCTTAGCCAAGTGAATTTCCATGAAAATTGTTCTGTGGAAATGACAATATTCATTTCATTAAGAGATGGTTGGTTAGAGAGCCACAAAACATATTTTTGCTCTCCTAGTTAGGTGCAGGTGTTTGGAGGCAACTCAAACCTCAGATTTTGTGGACCAAAATGAATCAGAGACCTGAAATTGCCACCCCTTTTCCCCTTTGGCTGACTTCCTTTAGTTCATGAAATTAATCTGTGCATCTGAAAACTCATTTTAAGGTCGAGTTTGGGTACAGATGAGGATAAGAATAAGAGATGTAAGTAGAGCAATGAAGAGGTAACACCATGTAAGCGTTTAGCAAGTAGTTTTTAATCCTTGACTTTCTCGTTGCCGGGAACAATAGCTAAAATGGCCATTAAAAATTAATCCTACCCCAATTCTGGCTGCATACAAATAAAGTCATTTTCAGGGAAAATAAAAAACACAAGAGAAAAATCTCATCCTAAAGTATGTTCACATTTTCCAAGAGATTTTAAAGTGGCAAGAAGAAGTATTCATTTTCAATTGTTTCCACATTTTACATTGAAATATGCTGTCGATCAAAATTACTAGAAAACGAAAATACAGAAATGTGTTCTTTACCATTGGTATAGATGCATCTTCATTAATCTAATATTTATTTAGCCTTCTTGCTTTCATTTTGGCGGGGGTTGAAATTTCAGCAGGGACAGTGAAAAACTCATGGAAATAAAAATTAGAATGTCTCCAGAAATAAAGAGAAAGTAAAAGGCAAGTAGATATAAAAAAAAATCATTCAAGATGATTTCAGATAAGGCCATAACCCAGGTTAAAAATATATCAAAACACAATTGGCATTATTAAAACATAAACTAATAAATATTAATTTGATCCCTATTTTGGGCAAAGTACTGTGTTGAACACTGTGGTAGATACAAAGATGTTAAAATTGACTCAATGTGTGTAAAAGGATTACAATCTAGAACAGGTAGTTGTACATATACTATTGAATACAGCTATGCGTGTAAGATGCAGTCTATTATAATACAGATGTATAAGTTATTTCAAAGCAGCACATTAATAATTGACAAATAAATAGTAAAACTAGTAAGTGCTTAAGAGGAGAAGTAAGGCAGAAAGACACCACTGCCTTCTGGGGTGAGTTTAATTCTAGCATCAGCCAACGTTTATTCAACACTTACTATGGGCCAGGCAGTGTTCTATGAACTTGCACATGTATTAACTAATTGTATTCATATGATAACCCTATGAGGTAGAAACAATTATTATCGTTCCATCTTGCATATATGGTAACTTACATCAGAGAGGTTGGGTAACTTGCCTAAGAATTCTGGAGAGTCAGAATTTGCACCTCAGCTGTCATGCTTTGGACGCTGTGTTCTCAATTACGGCTCAAGACTCTGCATGAGGAATTTTGGTTGCTGGCCCTTCAAATTGCTGTGATCCAGATATGCCCAAGCAATTTGCTTCTAAAACAACTATGAATACTAAATGCATAACACAAATCATACATTATCTAAATTAATTGTTAAATGTACGTTTTTTGGAAATTAATGGCCAGCCAAGGTCATTTGGTCCTTTATGACTCTGCCCCATTTCCTTTTCCCTTTACTATTGTTAAGAGCTATTGTTGGAGAAAAAGGCTTGGGAAAGCTCGTGGTTGGGTGGTGAGACCTTGTGAATATTTCAGCAATGAAAAACAGTCAGCAAATTGTTAAGCCATAGAGAAGAAAAAAATGTTCATTTCCTAAGATGGAGGGGGGAAAAAATAAGAAAAAAGGTCAGTGGGAGGTAAGAGCAGTTAGGAAGACGTGAGGCTGGGAGACCAGATGAGGTGCAAGCTGGAGAAGGGGTAAAGAAAGAAATTCCAAAACCCATGTTTGTCAGGGAAATTTTGAGAAAAAAGGGTGTCTGAAAGATGGAATTTAAAATTTGAGCTATGCCACATCCTTCTCTTCTGAAATCTTGAATGCAATCTCCTTTGCTCATAAAGGTCGGTGTGAGTATAATTTTTTACATAAGGTAATGTTTGTTTTAAGTTTTTGAAATCAGTGGAAGGTATGTTTTCACAATTCAGTTGCCACCATGAAACACTGAGACAGACAGTCCATGGGGAAGGAGAGGATGAGGCAGAAGGAGATCGTGGGAAGGCTTAACACACTCCCACAGCTGTGGAATTGTGGGCTGATGTCTCATTCAGATTTAGTAGGATGAGATATCCACCAGTAACTTCCACTGACACAACTGGCATAGTTACACGACCTGATCAGTTGAAGGTGGTTAAAGATTTTCTTTTCAGTTACAATCAACTTCCAGACTGTGAGTTTTCCCTTTGCCTGATACTACTGTTATTTTCCTCACAAGCCATTTTCAAATTTTCATGTCTTTTGGGAGTCTCACGATTACACTCAAATTCTATTAAACTCTGTTTTTACTTGACTATGGTGGAGATATTAATGACCTGTTACAAGCAGCTTTCACCCACAGCTATCCTGTTGTGGCTGAAATTATGGTGTTTTAATCCCAGATTATTCTTTTTTTTATAGCACCTGCCAGGACTTCTGCATTAGTGTCAGTCATACTAATGCTAAAGCAGTTCTCATTTTTTAAGTGAATTCCTTAGAGGAGGAAATTATTACTTTTGATCTCAGTTCTTCTTCCTTTATTAACAATTTTCTGTCAGAGACCTAGTCAGAATTGCTAAGGATCTTTTGAGGCTCCATTAGTCTCTCTTCCTTTTAGATCATGTGTTTTCTTTTTGCATCTCACCCAATAGAAAGGAATTCTAAGCAGCCTCATCCCTTTCACATTTTCAGAGCAGTTGCAGAAAACGCTTTGTGCTGAGGGTCAGGGGCTTAGAATCAGGTTCTGGCTTTTATTTCTGCATCTACAAAACAGTGGTCAGAACATATGCTTCTTAGAGTTCTGGTTATGGGGAAGCAGTTTGTAAACTATAAATGGCTTTAAACATGTTTGGATATTATTATAAAAGAAAAAGATATAAAAATGTCAAAATATTTTCTGGGTGGAAGAAAATAATCTGTTTTTCCTCTTAAACCCTGACATTAGAAAATGGGTGCAGAGGAAATCTTAGCTGCTTTGGTAAGGGAACTCACCCAGCCAGAACTCTTTCACCCTTGGTTGCCACTTGTGAGAAGAGTCATAATTCTGAGTTTTTACTGAGACAACAATGAAAAATAGAGTTGCAAAGCAGAGTGATGTGGACCGAGGAAGGCATGAAGAAACACAGCAGAAGGTGGAACTGACCTTTTTGTTAGAATTAACAGCTTCTGATAATTTTTGGCTCTCCCTTATTCTTTGCATGATAAGACATAGATCAGATAGGATTTTATTTTAATGTATTATGTGTAACCTCAGTACATTTATTTGGAAAGAATATGTTGTTTCAGTAATAAGATTTTTGTAAATTTAATGTAAATAGCCATTGTGAGACATAGGAATGTTAGTACATGTGACATGAGTAATCTTATTTACATAGCTTCCCAAATCTTTGAAGTTCATGGCATTTTAATAATTAAGCTTTCTTTCCACATTGAAGAAATTTTGGCATGTTCAGGTGCTCCGTGAAGTCTACTGTAATATGCTATATGTAAAGTGATTTCCCATCTGTTTCGGGAGAATATCTTGCCCTGCATTTGCCATGTACAGGCATGCTCATGTTTTCCAGTTATGGACATAATGAGTAAATTCCACATAGTGGCATTTGAAATAAATTAACCAAAGAAGATTTAAAGATTGTGTGAATAAATACTCAATAACTGACTATGAATCATGTACTTGTCACTATGTAAGGTGTATAGAAACTGTTTCTAACTACTGAATTTGCAACTGAAGAAAAAAAAGGGCTAGAATAGATGGTGCATCTGGCAGGATACATTTTGTGAGTTAAGTTTTCTCTTTCTAATTTTTTCCCCACTTTGTAGAGATGTGAAGACAAGGTGTCTTCTCTTCTGGCCTAAAAGGGAGCATATTTAGACATACGGGTCACAAAAGCCATTTGTGCTTAAAATATTTCCTTAAAGCCATGATTAAAATATCTCTGGCATTACGAGGTCCTGGAAAAACTCAAGAGTGTAGTCTTCTGATTAGGCCTGGAATGGTGTCCCAGCCGTCTTGTCATCCTTGCCTCCACCTGGCTGAGGCACATCCTCTGTACAGTATGTGCAGTACTGTTGGGCTGCTGTTTCATTACTAACCAGAGTAGGTTGCACACGTGGGCTGGCCACAGGGGGCCTGCGCCCATGGTACACTGTTTGAGTGGAGTTTTCCACTCAGTGTTTGGTTTGGCCTGATCTGTGCGATGCTTTGCCAAACCTGCAACTCCTGTCAGAAGTCACTCATCCCTGGATGGGAAATATTCCTCATGCTGTTGTCAGCAAACTCTGGTCTTTCACTATAAACCTGGCGGGATGTCTTTTTGGCCAGACTAAAGTATCGAGAAGACAGATTTTTTCTCTGTGAAGAACGTGTCTGCAGTGGATAGTACTTGTACTAGTAAAAGTATTTAGGGCTGTGGCATGGGCCAGTTTTTTCCACTTAAAAAAATGAGAAACTCTTAAATGTAGCACTGAAAAGCCCTTCAATTAAAAATAAGAGAGGCGATGACTATTCCGGTTCTGTTGCCAAAGTAAAGCATAAGGTATGGTACAGGATGTTATCTTAGAAACAGAATTTTGTGTTTGGGCCTACAGCCTCAGAGAGCAACATTTTCTTTTACAAAGTGATTGTGAGTTCTTCTACAAAGTGGCACATGGGCATACACACAGCTGTGCCAAGGATGTAGTGATTTTGGCACAGACGTTAGGGTCTGACTTTCCACAGGTTTGAGAAGAATGTACTGGTTTTCAAATTTTGTTCCGGTGCCCAGATCTCTCATTCTTTTGATACACTGTGGGTATGACAAATGAAGTCCACAAATTAAACCAATAGATAAATGTTTCCTTTTATCTAGTATTGTACTGGCCCTACAACTTATTATTTTTTAAAAGTTAAGTACACAGATCATATGTGTACTGCTCAATAAATATTCACAGAGTAAACACCCTCGTATTCCAACTACCCATGTCAAGAAATGGGACATTCATCAGCACCCCAGGATTCCTTCTGTGCCCCTCATTGTCGCTACCTGCTGCTCCTTTTCCTGAATAATCTCCATGCATACTTTTGAAGCTATATAAATGAAATTATACGGTCTGTACTTTTCGGGGGTTTGGTTTTGTTCAAATATAAGTCTCTGAGATGATCCATTTTATTGTAGGTAGCCGTAACTTGTTATTTTTTGTCATAGATGGTGTTCTGTTATATGAGTACAGCAAAATTGTTGATCCATTCTGTTGTGAATGGGTAGTTGGGTTGTTTTCAGTTCTGAACTATTGTAACTCAGGCATCTGTGATCGTGTGTATAGTTTTTGATGAAAATTTATATGTGCATTTTCGTTAGCTATTAAAGTAAAAGTAGAATTTCTGGGTCATGAGATATGTTTATGTTAGCTATGGAAGATATTGCTGAAAGGTTTTCCAAAGCAATCATAACACATGCTCCAATCAGCAATATATGAGAGTTCCAGTTTCTCTAGGTGCTTACCAGCAGTTAGTATTACCAACAGTTAAAACTGATCTTTTCAGTTTTACCATTCGTAGTTGTAAAGCGCTTTTTCCTAATGACTAATGAAGTTGTACACTTTTTCATAAGTTTAATGGTCATTTATTTGCATATGAATCAATTCTTTTAAATTATTTGTCAAGTTTTTGCCTAGCTTTCTATTGGGATTATCTATTTCTTATTGATTTATACTTGTCCTTTGACTATATAGAATCAAAGCCTTTGTGGATTCTCCCATTCTGTGTTTTTCTAATGTCATAACGGGGTCTTTTGATGAACAGGTGATAAGTCGTGTGTGTGTGTGTGTGTGTGTGTGTCCTGTTTAAGAGACCTTTTCCTGTACCAAAGTTATAAATATACTTCTCTATATTATCATCTGGAAGCTTTTATCTTTTATATTTTATATTTATATCTATATATACTCTTTTATCTTTTATATTTTTATCTTTTATCTTTTATATTTATATCTACAGTCCATGTAGAATCGATTTTTGAGTATGAGATGAGGTAGGTGATAAGTTTTATGTTTTTCATATAAAAATGAATTGATTCAAAACCTCGTGTTGAGATGACCATTCTTCCCCTGTTGCTCTTCAGCATCACCTGATCATAAATCAAGTGTTTGTCTTTGTGTTTCTGAACACACTATTCTATTCCATTGATCTGTTTAGCTATCTTTTTGCCATTACCACATTCTTTTCATGGCTGTGGCTCTATAATTTATGATTTCATATATTATGTAGAATCCCCAAATGTGCTCTTCTTCATTTGAGGGAGGAGGTATTTGCTTTCTATGTAAGTGTTAGAATCAGCATGATTTTTTTTTTTCCTGAGACAGAGCCTTGCTCTGTCGTCCAGATCTGGAGTGCAGTGGCGCAATCTCGGCTCACTGCAACCTTCGCCTCCTGGGTTCAGGCAGTTTTCCTGCCTTAGCCTCCCGAGTAGCTGGGATTACAGATGTGCAACATCATGCCTGGCTAATTTTTGTATTTTTAGTAGAGACGGGGTTTCACCATGTTGGCCAGGCTGGTCTCGAACTCCTGACCTTGTTATCCATCCGCCTCAGCCTCCCAAAGTGTTGGGATTAGAGGCGTGAGCCAGTGTGCCCAACGAAAATTTTTTTCAAATAGAACTTGCTGAGGTATTTGTTGGGATTGCATTTCATTTGTATATTAATTTGGGGAGAATAAGCATCTGTGCAATATTGACTTTCAATCCATGAACGTGAATTATCCCTTCATTTACTTTATCTTCATTAATTTTTCTTAATACAATTTTGCATATTTTTAGAACTCATGCATCTTTCGTTAGATTTGTTCTTGGATATTTGGTGTTTTTTTTTTTTTTTTTGAGACAGGGTCTCGCTCCATCACCCAGGCTGGAGTGCAGTGGCACGATCTCAGCTCACTGAAAACTGCCTGCTGGGTTCAAGTGATTCTCCTGCCTCTGCCTCCTGAGTAGCTGGGATTGCAGGTGCCCCCATCACACCCAGCTGATTTCTGTATTTTTAGTAGAAATTGGTTTTCACCATGCTGGCCAGGCTGGTCTTGAACTCCTGACCTCATGTGATCTACCTGCCTCGGCCTCCTGAAGTGCTGAGGCATGAGTCATCGCACCTGGCCATTCAGTGTTTTTTGATGATCATCATAGGCAGAGTACTTCAGAAGCAGCTAAGAAAAGGTTTGGTGAACAGGCTATTTATAAGGGGTCAACACCTGTGGAAGGAAAGAAAAGGAGGCAGGACTGGGAAGATGAAGAAGTCAAACTGCAATGTAAATGTGACAAAGACTCAGCCAACCCAATGAGGCACTCTAGAGCAAATGTGTCTCTTCAGAGAAGACCTTTGATGGGCTGAAATGGTCAGACCTTTATGCTCCTGCAGCAATTAGTCATTGGGCATGGACTGCCTTGGAAAAGTACATACTTGTGTGAGGTGGCTCTTTGCAGCTGACACCTTTAAGGAGCTCCCAGCCCCTAGGACAATAAGGCCTTCTTTGGAGTGGGATCTAGGTGGTGCATCTCTATGTCCAGTATAATCTACCCACTGTGGTGCATCCATCACACAAGACTTTTTATGCTGCTTAAGTCCAGTTCTTCATGTAATTCAAGCAGTAGCTCCTTCAGCACTCTGGCGGACCTGAACTTAGAAGAGGAAGTTTAGTAGGAAGAACTATATTCCCCAACAGTGCAGATAGTGTTGGGCTGGAATTGGTGTTCATTGTCTGTGTTAAGTCATTTTTGCATTGCTGTAAAGAAATATCTGAGGGTGGGTAACTTATGAAGAAAAGAGGTTTAATTTGCTCACAGTTCTGCAGGTTAGACAGGATGTGTGGCACTGGCACCTGCTTCTCATGAGGCCTCATGAAGTTTACAATTATGGCAGAAGGCAGAGGGGGGGCAGGTGCATCAAATGGTGAGAGCAGAAGTGAGAGAAAGAGATGGGGGAGGTGCCACATTGTTTTAAACAACCAGATCTCACGTGAACTATCAGAGTGAGAACTCACTCATTACTGTAGTGATGGCACCAAGACATTCATAAGGATTCCACCACCATGACCCAACACCTCCTACTAAGCCTTACCTCCGGCAATGTAATTACACTTCAACATGAGATTTGGAGGGAACACACATCCAAACCATATCATTGTCTCTTCTACCTCCACTTCCTACCCCCACTCTCTATTCCAGATTTCCTTCAGTCTCAGCTTGTCTTTAGAGCTAATCCTGAGGGGTCGGAGATACTAAATTCCATGCTGCTTTCAAGCCCAGTTTCCATGCCTGTCACAATGTGGTCACAAAGCCTTGGTCAGCCCCAGGGAAACTTCCAAGCAAGTAAGTCTTATCAGAGTTGCTGCAGTCACCTGATAGGTTCTTCTTGGCCCCTGCTCAGATAGAGCTGATCTACTGAGACAGCAGAACTGCAACAGTAAAGGAGTTTAATAAATGTAGGACCAGCTGAACAGAAGACCACAGTTTGTTATTCACATCAGTTTTCCCAGATTTGGAGATTGGGGCATTTAAAGAATAATTTGGTGGGTGGGGACCTACAGAATGAAGAATGCTGATTAACTGGGTCAGGGATAAATCATAGGGGGTCAAAGTGGGATCTTCCTTCTGTCTTCAGTTCCTGGCTGGGATTACAGTCCTGGTGGAGCCAGTTTATTGGTCTGGGTGGCACTGGATGGTCCAAGGGAATGCAGGTCTTAAGAATGTCTTGAACACCAACCTTAGGTTTTATCGTAGTGATGTTATCCACAGGAGCAATTGCAGAGGTTACAAATCTTGTGGCCTCTGCCTGGATAACTCCTGAGCCATAATTTCTAATCTTGTGGTCAATTTGTTAGTTTTACAAAGCCAGTTTTTGGTCCCCAAACAAGGACAGGATTTGTTTTAGGAAGGGGCTGTTATTATCTTTGTTTAAAAGTTAAACTGTAAATTCTTCCTCTAGTTAGCTCGGCCTGTGCTTAGGAATGAGTAAAGGCCACTTGGAGGTTAGAAGCAAGATGAAGTTGATTAGGTCAGATTTGTTTCACTGTCATAATTTTCCTATGTCAGATTTTTCTTACTTTTATAATTTTTGCAAAGGCAGTTTCATTGCCTTCCAGGATGATCAGTTATTGTATGTGAACTGCCTCAGCAAGGGCACACTCTTGAGCAAGGTGGCTCTTTGATATTGAGGAAAATCACAAAGGGACTGAGAGATAGGAAACTGTCTGCTAACAGCACTGTTAGCGGCTAGGACAACAAAACTTTCCTTAAGAGGGATCTTAATGACTCATCTTTTTGTCTATCATTTTCTTGCTTTTATAGATGGCACCATTTAAAAACATTTCATCTTTGAATTGTTTATTGTATATACAATATAGGACTACAATTGATTTTTAAATATATTATTTGTATCTAACAACTTTGCTAAATTTACTTGTTTATTCTAACAGTTTATATATGTATATATGTATATGTGGATTCTTCAGGGATTTCTGTATGTATTTCAAGTGTGCAGAAATATTTATCAAAATTGACTGTACAGTGGGTCACTACATAAGTGTCAATAAATTTTAAACCATTGAAATAGCCCAAAGTTTGTTCCCTGGAAACAATGAAATTAAGTTAGAAAACAGTGATAATAATTTCCAACTGTTAGGAAATTAAGGGATATTCTTACATATAATACCTGAATCAAATAAGAATTCAAATGGATATCAGAAAATATTTTGAAGTGAATGATAGTGAAAATAGGACATATTAAGCTGGGCAAGGTGGCTCATGCCTCTAATCCTAGTTCTTTGAGAGGACGAGACCAGAGGACTGCTTGAGCCCAGGAGTTCGAGACCAGTCTGGGCAACGTAGTGAGACCTCATCTCTATAAGAAATAAAAAAAATTTGGCCAGGCATGGTGGCACATGCCAGTAGTCTCATCTACTCAGGAAGCTGAGTGGGGAGGATCATTTGAGCTCAGAAGTTCGAGGCTGCCGTGAGCCGAGATCACACCACTTCAGTCCAGCCTGGGTGACAGGGTGAGACCCTGTCTCAAAAAGGAAAGTAAATCAATAATAAAAGAGAAAATAGGACATATTGAAACTTGTGGGAAATAACTAAAGAGGCAAATGCAGAGCTATAACTGCATATACTAGAAAGGAAAAAGGAATAAAATTAATGATTTAAATATTCATCTCCACGAATTAGAAAAAAATTAGGAAAGTAAATCCAATTAAAATAGAAAAAATAGTGAATGCAACAGAATTTCTACCCTAGTTGCTAAGAAATTATACATATGTTTTTGACATATTAGATTTACCCCAAAACAGCATTTTTGTTACTTTCTAGATCATGTTTGGACAGCATATTTCCATCCTTTTGTGATTTTATGACATACATTTTAAATTCAAAGAAGTTAATATTTTTTTATATAATAAATAGTCATTTAGATTTACTCATATATTTTTACTCCCTATTGTTGTTCATTTATCTCTCAATTTCCATGCTTCCATCAAGGATATTTTTCCTTTTGCTCGAAAAAATCTCTTTAGTGTACTTTTTTTGGTGCAGTTCTCCTGGAGATAGATTTTTCTCAATATTTCTTAGTCTAAAGACATCTTCATTTTATTTTCCTTTTTGAAAAATATTTTCTCCAGATGTAGAACTCTAAGTTAGCAGTTTCTTTTCAGCACATCAGTCACATCTTTCTGTCATCTCATGGCTTCCATTCTTTCTTTTTTTATCTATTTTTATTTTTTTTTGAGACAGTCTCACTCTATCACACAGGATGGAGTACAGTGGCACGATCTTGGCTCACTGCAACCTCTGCCTCCCAGGTTCAAGCTATTCTCCTGCCTCAGTCTCCCAAGTAGCTGGGATTGCAGGAGCCCACCAAACCACACCCAGCTAATTTTTGTATATTTTAGTAAGGATGGCGCATCACCGTGTTGGCCAGGCTGTCTCAAACTCCTGACCTCAGGTGATCTGCCTGACTCAGTCTCCCAAAGTGGTGAGATTACAAGCATGAGCCATCGTGCCCAGCTGGCTTCCATTATTTCTGTTGAAAGTCAGCCTTGTTCTTTGGAGCTACTATTTTTTTCCCCTCTGGCTAGTTAAAAATGTTTCTTTTTGCCATTGGTTTTTGGCATTTTTACTATGACACAAAACTGGATATGTTGTTTTGTGTTTATCCTTCTTGGGTTTCATAGAGCTTTTTGAATTTGTGGATTGATGCCTTTGCTGTTTTGGAATATTCTCAAGCAGTGTCATCTGAGATACTTGTGCCCTACCAGCTCCTCTCCTTCTAGGGTTTCAGTAACTTGTCTGTTAGATCTTTGAATCATGTCCTGTAAGTTTCTTATCACCTTCTCTTTATTTTCCATCTTTTTTATCCTTCTCTGTTATTTAGTTTGGATATTTCAAATTGACCTATTGACCTATTTTCCAGTGCCAATACTCTCTTCTCTTATTTAATCTGGAAATTGTAATCTATTTAATAAAGTTCTTAATTTTAGTATTTGCCACTTTCATTTTAGAATTTTTAAATGATTATAGTTTTTGGTCAGTTTCTTTATCTTGCCATCTATTTTTTTAAAATGTTAATCACATTTATTTTAACACCTGTGAGAACTCAAAAATCTACATTATCTGGAGTCTCTTCCCGTATCTTATTTTTTAAACTTTTTCTTGATTTCTGAACATTTAACTCTTTCTCTTCTGGTATACCTAATAATGTTGTAAATTAAATGCCAGATAGGACTGAAAAAAATATAGACATAATTTGTAGAGTTTTGCCTCTTTCTCCAGGGAGGACTTAATGTTAATCCACCTGGCAGTTAGAGCAGGAGCAGATTACTTTGACCAAATCTAGGATTGAGCTCGTTCAACACTGGCTTTTTACAAGAGCGCTGTTCTTAATCCTACAAAGTCCTTTCAAAGTCTTTTCCAGAGGTCTGGGTTGTTTATCGGTGCTGTCTTCTTCAGGAGCCTCAGAACTCCAGTGTTTTCCTCCTCAGGTTCATTAGGCTGTTGGGAAAACTCAACTCAACTCATATTTTCAGGGTTTTGGTCACTGTTTTCTGCTTTGCTTCTTGGCCTCTTGACCTGGCTCTTCTTAGAGCCTGACAAATGCCTGGAGGTGAAAAGCACTATGTTCCACTTCCCTTCTCTTCATGATCTGGAATTCTCAAATTATTATCTTCAAACAAATACATGTTGTATTTTCTCCAACTTTTCTAATTGTTTCAGACTAAGGTTATGGAAGAATTGTTCTGGAATTCTGCACTGACATCAGGAACAGGAAATCCTGTGGGCTTTTTTCAATGAGAGAAAAGTACTGTTTCATGTTATACTCCCAGTGACTTTCACAACCCTTGATGCATGAAAGTGCTCAGAAATTTTTTCAATGAATAAAAATGTGCAAGAGAAGCATGAAACCTAACCTATATTCAGAGGCAGTTTTTGATCTGATGAAACAGCCAAGACTTAGTAAAGAATTCTTTAATGCTTAGTTTAATACCAAGACACTTCATAGAATCTTTCTTCACATCTTGAATTATCCTTTTCTTCCCTGAAAAATATTTGAAATTCCTCAAATACAATTTATCCTTTAATCTCATGTTGTATTAATAGTGCGTTTGATGTTATAAGCTGGGAAATATATTGGGTGTATTAGCATAAGGTGAGTTCTAGAAGACAGGCTCCGTCATATGTGTGCTACCTTCTTCAAGATATCTCAAGCAGTGCTAAACACATTGATGGTGTGTGACCCTTTCTTTAAGATATAATACAGTCAATATTGAAGTTTTATATTCTAAGAGTGAAGGGCTAAAAATGTGTATTTTATGCATATTTTAATAAAAATCATTTTGGTGTGTGTATTTAAAGAATCTTAGGAAATAGGCTGCATACAAAGCATTATATTTTTATGTTCACAAGTAAGCGTCCACATACACCATCAGTGTCATTCACAGCTGCCACCATGGCCTGGTGAGAAGGTGGCAAAATCATAGTGACAAAAAGCAAGAAGAGCTGTTTATTGTGTGCTTGATATGCACCCAATACCATGGTAATTATTTTATAGAGATGGTCTCATCAGTCCTTATAATAATTCAATTCAGAGGTGCTATGGTAGTCCCAATTTTTAGATGAGGACACTGAAGCAGAGAAAGATTAACTATCCAAGGTTATAGAGCTAGGAAGTGGAGGAGCTAGAAAGTGGGGGAACTAGGTCCGTGATTGTGGTTGGATGTGACCCTAGGAAAATATGTTATTCTGTTCAACTCTCCATTTCAAATTCTCCAGTCAATCCCTGATCCTGGTAATGAAGGAGAAGGAGAGATGTATGACTGACTTTACTGTTTCATTGCCGTTAGCATAGAAACACTGAAAGGGGTGGAGTGCTTATTTGAAAGTTTCCTTTCACCTTAGGCATGTATAATTATCTGTAGGAAAAGAAATCTCCTTTCCTACAGTAAGTATCAGTTGGTTTTTCCTACAGTAAGCATCATTTGGCTGAACAATTTGTTTCTTTCATATTATGGTTTCCCTTCTTTCTTCATTTTCCACTGGAAAATTCTGTTAAACTCAAGAAATATGTAACCTAATGTTGAAAGTGTCAGAGAGGCACACTAAAAGTATTAAATGAGATAAGAGTGTTGTTCTATAGAAACAGACCCAACATTAGGCTGTTATTTTTCCAAACCTTTAGTGGGGAAGAGTTAAGTGCTATGTGGATATCCTCAAAGTCTAGAAAGTGACAAAGATTATTTTTTGGATGAACAAAGATATGTGAAACTGCCAGAGAAGAGCACTAAAAGTATTAAATGAAGAACACTAAAAGTATTAAAATATTGTATAAGGAGTTGCAGAGAAGTGCTGTGACATGAATGAACCAAACTACAGGATGAAAGGCCAGGAGAGAGGGTCTCCTGAATGGATCTTTTGCTAATGGTGAAAATGGACTAGCATGTGTGCCCCATGCCAAGGAGAGAGAAGAAAGAAAAAGTAATGGTGGGATAATGTAATTTTTCTCTCATTAATATCTCTTTGGATATGTAAATAATCCATTCATCCATATTCTATATTAAACCCAGAAATAAAATCACAATGTTAATTAAAGAGAAAGTGAGGAGAATAATTTGTAACATGTTGAAGGCACAGAATAAACTTTAGAGAACTATTAATATGTCATGAATTTTTCTCTCTTTCTACCAGGAAGCATCCCAAGAATTATGTGTCCCAGACAAATGATTGTTTACGTTTCTGAGCCTTTGTGTTAAAATCTGGTGACTGTGGAGCATAAAATATTTGAAATTGTTCAATCTGTGATGTTAAATATCTGAAGTATATAATTTATAAACTAAAATAAACAAATCACTGAATCAAAAGAATCATTAAACATATAGAAAAATTATTTTAAAATATTTGAATAAATAAAATAATGTGTATAACTATAATAAATACTAGATCATATTCTAAAGGTGGCAAAATACTAAAAAAGTTTTATATTAATACCAAATTTTTTATTTGACATAATTGTTGCAATGATGAATACCAAAATGACAGTAACTTAAAAAAGTTAGAAAGTGAGTTCCATGTAAGGCAAAGGTTTGTAAGTATGTAGATCTGTTGTGGTGACTTTACTTCACAAAGCATTAAGGACTTAAGAGTTTTTCTAGTTTACAGTTTTTCTGTGATGTCCTCCATTTCCAAAGTCACCTCATGGCCCATAATGGCAGCTTTCTCTGTAACCATCATATTCATATTCTAGCTAGCAAGTAAAAGCAAAGGATAAAGAAGAAAAGGAAGAAAGGGAAGATCATGTATCAGCTGCCTTTTAAGGAAAGTTTTCTTTTCTTCTCTGTTTTTTTTTCTTGAGACAGGGTTTCACTCTGTCACCTAGGCTGGAATGCAGTGGCGTGATCATGACTCACTGCAGCCTTGTGACCTCCCCAGGCTCAGGTGATCTTCCTGCCTCAATTTTTATATTTTTAGTAGAGATAGGTTTCACCATGTTGCCCAGACTGGTCTCAAACTCCTGGACTCAAGTGATCTGCCTGCCTTAGCTTCCCAAAGTGCTGGGATTACAGGCGTGAGTCACCATGCCTGGCCTACCTTTTAAGCAAAGTTTTCTGAAGCTGCCTCAAAGAACTTCTGCTTACCTCTTATTGACCTGAAGAACCAGGTCACTTGGCCAAATCTACTTGTAAGGGAGTCTTTATTGTGGCTAGCTAAATGCCCAGTTGAAATGAGGTGTCCTGTCAACATGACAGAAGAGCAGACTAATTTTTGGAGAATAACAAGCATTCTCAAACATGCAGTGTATCTAGACTCGTATGTATTCTGGTTGTCCTTTCAGAGGTGAATTTTAGTTTTTAGTTGTTTTATCCTAATGAACACAGTACTCTTGAATGTGTGAAATGTTACAGGCTTTGATTTTCAACATCACCTAAGATAGTAGCTGTTTTAGAATCCACATCTTCACCATGGGTTATAGTTAAGAGTAGGTAAAAAGCTGTTCTGTGCCATTCTGGCCTCCTTATTTTGTGACACACAAGAAGTACAGCATGCTTTTAGGTCACCTAACACATTTTTGAATAAAATCTGAAATGATTTGAGTTGATACTTCTAAGATTTAATAAAATTATTTCATCAATATCATCATTATAATTGCCTGCTGTGTTATAGTCACTGTGCTTTGCACACGTTATGTCTTTTAATACTCTCAATAATCCTGTAAGGTAGATGTTTTTGTGCCCTTGTTAGAGTGTGAATATTGATGCTGAGAGATTTAAGCAACTTACCCCAAATCTCAAAAGTGGTAGCAGAGTTGAACTTTAAGTTCAGTTCAAAATCTGCTTTTAATTACTATGCTGTATTGATTCTAGCCCTCTGCTGCTGCTTCTAAAATTAACATTGATTTAAAAAGAGTATACATATATATACACACATACACACATATATATACACTGAATATATACATTTGTTACTGTACTGTTTATACACACATAGTATATATCATCACAGTATGAAGTTTTTTTCTGAGTGTCTGAATTATTATTAAAACTGTCTTTGAATATGTTTATAAGGCCATATGATAAGTTTCAGAGATAAAATCATCTAGATTTTCAGTTATTATCCATGGATTTTTGGGCTTTGTGAAAATATATAGTACAGAAAATTTCTGCAGGTCCAGCAGAAATCAACTTTATGGGGATAGACTGGGTATAAAAATTAATGGAGAGTGTAAAGCCACTGCAGACTTCTTGGATTACTAGTAGATTAGAAAATGAACCGGTATTTGCATGAGGAATAGTTTGACTGCTTATTATACTTCGCTCTTTTCTCTGGTCACATTACATGATGTAACCCGATGAATCAGAAATTGGATCTGAATGGGGAGATGTGGATGACCACAATTTCCTACTAGTCACTGCTTCTACAGACATTCCCAAATCCCCTGAAGTCATTTTGGAAATCAGCCAAAGCTCAAGATTTGTTAGGAACATTTGCTAAAATGCTTACAGGTAGAGCAGATAGTGCTGATCTGATGCCTGTTCCAGAAACATCTGCACCTGACCTTCAAGTAATCTTTCTAGATTTAAGCCCTTTGTTTTATATAATCCTGCTCACTGTCTTCACCTCAAAACTGCATCATGTCCCCACCACGTCAGTGTTTGTTTTCAGGAGTCTTTGTGTTCATCATAAATTCTGCTCTCTGTACGTCTCTAGGACCTGGTCTTCATCCATGTTTTCTGTTCTCTGCAGGCTTGTATTTGTAAAACAGAACTGAACTAGTTGGTAGCATTTACTCTGGAATGAAGAATGGAAATGGTAAGTCCACTCTCCCCTACTCTTATAATACATTGTAGTTCTTCTTAAAATTTTGGGTTTATTAGAGCAGTTTTTGATTTAGCCCTAAAGAAATTTGGGAGACTGAGGCGAGTGGATCACAAGGTCAGGAGTTCAAGACCAGCTTGGCCAAAAAAGTGAAACAGCGTCTCCACTAAAAATAAAAAAATTAGCTAGGCATGATGGCGGGTGCCTGTAATCCCAGCTACTCGGGAGGCTGAGGCAGGGAATTGCTTGAACCAGGGAGATGGAGATTGCAGTGAGCCGAGATTGCACCACTGCACTCCAGTCTGGGTGACACAGTGAGACTCTGTCTCAAAAAAAAAGACAAAAAAACCAAAAACAAAAAAGATAGGATCTTAGCCTCCTTCCAAACATATAAAATCAGAATGCCTGGGAGTAGGGCTCAAAAATCTGCATTTTAAATGTTTCCCTGGTGACCTGATGGACGTGAATATTTATAAACTTCTACCTTGGAGGCCTTGGAGGACTAAGCACCTTGTGTCAAGGTGTTTGACTTTCTTCTTTCTCCTTTTGTATGAATTTTTTCCCTTTTCCTTATCGCCTTCTTTCCTCTCCCCAAATGTAAAAATAAACCTTGGGACAAATTTGTGATCCATAGGGAATTTCAAGTTCTGTTCTGCAGCTGATTCTGCAGGTGTCTTTTGACATTCACTCTGTCTGGGTTCTGGGGCTGGTCATATATATTGGGGACCCCTAAATTATCTGACAGTCAGGGCACTGCCAGGTTTCTCTGGTCCCAACGAATCTCCCGTTTTAGGCTTCCCAATCCTTTCTCTCAGATGGATATTACAAAACAAATGTCATATCTTTGGGTTACATGGTGGCGTTTACACTTGTCCAGTTATAGAATGTGTGGCAGTTATAAAGTTCTAGAAATGTTTAATACCATAACACATAACAAAATTATAGTTAAATAATACTTTATATTAAATACCATCTGCTATGGTGAAGAACCCGATTCTTGGATTATAGCATTTTGATAGTAGAATGCTTCATTTAGATTCTTGTGGTTTGAAGTATAAAGGTGGACAAAGGGGGAAAATACAGTATTTGTCAATACATTTCTGTTAAGATGAGTCTTTGTTACATAGGAAAGGAGAAATGGTCCAGGAAGGTATTCTCAAAGTAAGGTGTTCATACTTTCCCACAATGCTTAATAACAACATGCACACATTGATGTCTAAATCTAGGCCTACACAAATAATTGTGAGTGTACTGGCTGGATCTGACATAATATGGTATCTGTTTTCATGAGACAATTGCCATAAATACTAGCCTATTAGTCAATCACATTCTCCAGACTATGATCGTTGGCTCAGAATGCATCTATTAATAAGATCAAAGCAGCTACAATCAGAGTGAACCTCAGAGCTCTTGAGGGACCTATTGGTAAAGTGGCTCTCTTCTGCTGTTCCTGAAATTTTGATGATATGAGGCTACAGCTACTATAGCTCTCTCGTCTCCATGAGGTGAGAGCTAGTTGAATAATGCCATCATTTCAGAGAAAGAGAGCCAGAGGATGGAGAGAAAGAAAAAAGTTTAGGGTGACATCACTTGAACTTCTCTATCAAACATCACTTGGTGTTAAGTGTATGTCTACATTTTTTTCAGTTGTATGAGCCATTACATTTCCCTCACCCTTTTTTTTTTGGCTTAAGCCAAACTTGTGTGTGTGTGTGCGTGTGTGTTTAACTTACAACGAAAGAAGTGTCTTAACCAATATGCCTTCTTACAATGCTGATCACCCTTCCTTACTTTTGCTTATATAAGATGTGACTGCCTTGCTAGACTGTAATCTCTATGAGAGCCATGTCTGTTTTACCTGCTGTTGTCATAGATGAAGATCTACCACAATGTTAGCACAGAGTAGGTGTGCAATATACATTTTTGAACGAGAAATATATAATTTATGGTACTTAATAAATTTAATTTTACAGCATTTTTATTCTAAACTGTTTATTTCCATATTTTTTAAAGAAAAACCATCCTGCATTCCAGATCCACTTTCCTTGTTTTCTGTTCTGATCTTAAGATACATCTGGCCACCTACATTGTTTTCTCCTCTGCCTTACTCTAGCATTAAAATGAATTAAAACAAATTTTTTTTGTCTGCTGATTTTTACCAGTTACTCTTGTTTTTTTTTAGCCATTCCTTTGTCTGTGTTCACATATTATCTTATTGGTACTCCAATTACAGCAGATTTTACAGTGTATTATAACTAATAGTTCATTGTTTTCTCTGTTCCTCAAACTGTATTCTTTGAAAACAACCAAGTCTCTTTTTACCTTTATATTGCCAGTGACTATTACAGTGCTTTATATTTGTGTTTTAAAAATGGAAAAGCTTGCAGACATTTTTCCTTCATTTTTTGTTTTACTCTTGCCAGTGTTTTATGCCATCATAAAAATAACTGAATATTCCAATATTTTTCTTACTCTCATTTGAGGGTTGTTATTTACATTTATATGCCACCAGTTGGCATATTTTGTATGCACTCCAAAAAACACCTCAGGGATGGCCAAAATACTGTGAAGGGAGGCTTGAAAAAATTAGATTTTGGCAATAATCATCCACAAGCTCCAATTTTGAAAATCATCTGGAAATGATAATTATCCCAGGTAAAAAATGAAAATAGAAAATTCAAGAACTGAACTGTGAAAGCAGAGACCTGTGAAGAATGTTCACCGTGAGGAGACAGCATTTGTGGTAAAGATGTTTTGGATGGCCTGGACTTTCATAAAGAATTTGTGGACAGTGAGGTGCTAGTGGCAGTCATTGTTGCCTATTGACCTATTGCCTATTGCCCCGATCCTTCTTTCTTGACAAAACTCACGTTGGTTTAGGTATTGGGCAGGTAGTAATGTTCTCAGGAAAGTAGTTTCCTTTTCCGTCAATAGAGGATATTATTTTTCTGTGTCAATGATGTTCTAATTGCCAATGATGTTCTAATGATGAGCATTTGACCAATTCTTATTAATGAGATATAAGTCTATCTGGGTATCTAGGGATTGTGGGAAACATTTTCTCTCTATATATTATAATACACACATATAGAGAGAGTGCTATGAAAGGAGAGCACTCTGGCTACTTGTTGCTTTTTTTTTTTGGATGCAATCATAACATCTGGCTCTACAGCAGCCATCTTATGCTCATGAGGAGACAAATCTAAGGATAAGGAGTCAAAATATTCAGGATAGTGAAGCAAAGTACAGAAGGAGCCTAGGTTTACTGATGGCATTGTTTAATGGTTGAATCGACACTGATACTGCCTACTTCTGGACTTGTCAAATGTCTGATCTAAGTCGTTACGATTTTTGTCACTTGTAAGCACACTCTAGAAGGTACACTGCCATAGTTAAGGCAAAGAGCAAAAAGGTGGGGATGTCTTCTTCAGGTGTCTGCCTCATTTTATGGTGTGCAATTGTGTGAGACTGGATTACAGAGATTTGTTACAACAGATAATATGCAATTCTAGAATTTTGTAGAAAAGTTACAAGGCATATCACATTAGTTTTGATTGCTCCATTTCATCTTAAGCACTTCTACTAAGTTTAGCATAATATGAGGCATTTAAAAGTTGTCTGTAGGTTACCAGAATTTGAATGAATACTTTTCTAGTAAAATATGATGGCTGCCTAAACCCAGCATTTTGATATATATAAACTGAAAATGGAAAAGAAATTCATACTTTATGGTAACCATACCTGCCTTGCCTGACACTGCTTATTATCCCTGTGGTTCAAGAGATTAAAACTCCCTGGCCTCCAGTGATTTGTCACTGGGAGATATAGGCACCAGGGCATATGATCTCCCTGAATTAACACCATCCTGCTTAATATGGAGCCACCTAGTCAGAATAATCAGTATTGTTTATATTTTGACTTATTTGCCTCCCTCATAGTACCTTTGTCTGCAACATATCACACAATGACAACTGCAATGAATTCAGAAAATATACACACTTTGGAGAAAGATTATGGTGACTATGTATGTAAGAAAAATGAAATTGTGTTTGTACATTTGAAATGTGAAAACACAGAATATGTAAATATCCAAAAATGTTGGAGTTTTATAAAGGCTATTTGAGGTTTTAGTGATGCAACAAATTTCTGATCAGCTTGGAGATTTCCCTGCTGCCTCTCTTTAGAATATAAAAATACCTGTCACCTGTCGTGCTCTGGAGCCCATAGTGGTTAATTATATGTGGCAAAATGGCTAGGTTATAGTGACCAGTTGTTTGGTCAAATACCGGTATAGATATTACTGTGAAGGTATATATTTTAGCCATGATTAGCATTTAAATCAATAGACTTTGACTAAAGCAGATTATTCTCCATAATGTGTGTGTGTGTGGGGGCTCATCCAATTAGTTGAAGGCCTTAACAGCAAGCATGGCGATTTCCTGAAGAAAGAGGGATTATTTTCAAGACTATAACATGGAAACCCTACCTATTTTTTCAGCCTCTTGCCCTGCTAAATTCAGACTCAAGACTGGAACAACTCTTATCTGAATTTTCAACATGCTTGAAATCTAGATTTCAGATTTGTCCACTCCCCACATTGCCTGAACCAATTATTTAAAATAAATCTTTCTCTATCTCTACCTAAGAGATATATATATATATATCCTATTGGTTCTGTTTCTCTGGAGAATCCTAATACAGGGGGCCTCAGTTCAAATTCCAAGACAATAGAATAAGTCCCTTTGAATTACCTATTAAACAAATTAAGATCAAGTTTGATTAATTCCAAAAATTTTTAATACCTCTCAGGAGATTTTTCTCATAACATCTAGTCACACACCCATACACACACATGTTTAAAGGGAGAGAAAGAGAGAGAGCCCTCCAATCCCCTGCAATATGTCACAACAGATTACAAGATGAACATTAAATATTAGGGAAAAAGAGAAATAGGCAAATATTAGAAGATAAGCTGAAAAATGATTTTTACAAATTTGGAAACCATTCCCTGGTGACAATTGGCTGTAGCCATAGAAAATAATAGACTGTTGCTCTACAAATTATCAGAAAGTCCTCACCCCAAAATGTTACCAATCTAAGAGAATTTATAAAGTTAAATGCTGGTAATAACTGTACAAGATTACAGAAAAAGAAAGATGTTGTAATAGCAAGTATAAACAGATGGGATATGACCCTTGTGTATAAAAAGAATGTAAAGTAAAAATATATCATTGTGCATTGTGACTTCAGTATTACACAAGGAGGAGATAACTTGACCTACTGACATGAGGATCCTGTTTGGATTGGTATTTATACTCTTTCGAGTGAAAAAAGGGAGAATCAAAAGATTACTATAGCTTGATAAAAATATTTACTTGTTTGCCCTGAGTTGATTATCATTAAGCAGAAGTCTGATTATGAATTAACTTCCCCAGATAACTTCATTTTAAGAAGAAGAAACTTTGATTATCTGACTGACATGTATGGCTAGTTCAGTGGCTATCAATATTGCTTAAGTTATCATGAACCCATTTCTTTGAGCCTAGTTTCCTTTACGTGAATTTGATATCTGGACCTGTGTGCCCTTGGAATATAGAGGAGGTAGCTAACCTGAAAGACCATGCCAGCCTTGCATGAAACATTAACTCAGCCATCTTGGAGATGACCAGCCTTGCACCAAGAAGGACCAGGCTGCAGCTATATCTTGAGGGGAGAGGCAACCCAGCCTCCTAAAGACACTCCTTTGAACCAAGAGAGTTTTCTGAGTGAATGGAGCTTCCTTCAGTTCTCTTCCACCGATCTCAGAAGGTACAGGACAAGCTGTGGGGAAGAACCCAGGTGCATGATTCTGGCTTTCAAAAAAGTTGGAACAAATCTGATTGCCTCTCAGCACAATTTAAATTCTAAGCCTGCAGGGTAGGCTCCTATCCGTCTTTTTTGTTCGGCACATTAGGAGTATTCCACTAGGTTTGGAATGCAATAGTAAGCCCTTTATTCCACACACAGGTGTCTTGGTAGATGTAGGGAAAATATTAACGTTTCTGCAGGACTAGTTAAAACTTGATTTCTGAAATGAAATTCCACAGCAGCTTAGTCTCCTTTATGAACAAACCAACCACATGACTGCCAGAAATCAATGCACAATGATGCTATCCGAATGTTTTCAGCGAGTCAGTGCTAGAATTCTTGCCAGTAGGTTTGTTGTGTTTTTTGGATAGCTTCTTATGTATTACCAAGTGTTCCGGTGTAGGTAATATATTTTATTTAATATCTCTTCTCTCAATGAAAAGTAAAGCAAATATTTATATGGTTTTACCTAAATTTGACTTTCCACTCTAGCAAATCAGTGCTATAGCTTGTCTTTTATTGGTGAAAATTTACCTTTAAATTCTGCCAATATCACTATTTTTTTGTCTGTCGAGCTTCTTGACTATCCAAAAGCATCTTCGAAGAAAACATATTCATAATGTTGAAAATAAGAATTGGAATTTGTTGTCTCCTTCACTGAGTTTTAGTAAAAGCTCAATTTCTCACTTTGCCTATTATAGCCTTTTATGGTAACAAACTCATGATAAAAACTTCCCCAGGAAAAACAACCTGGGAGAGGGAGCCAAGATGGCTGACTAGATGCAGCCAGAAAGAGACTCTCCCAGCGAGAGACCAGATCGTCAAGAAGAGTGACACACTTCTCTGAGCAGATCTTCACAAGGAAGGCATTGAGAGTGGTCAAAAGCAGGATGCAGACCCTGGACTGAAAGAGGGAGGAAACCAGCAATGCTTCATAGGACTGCTACACATCAGGACTTGTACTTGACCTCCAGTGGCTCCTGGGAAAGGCATGAGTTAAATAGGTGAGAAGTGGCCCACTCTTGACATAGACCACCGGAATCCCAGCAGCGCCCCAGCAGCAGGGAATGCCATGTTCCCCACAGACATTTGAGCAGACAGAGAGAGCTACTGGGAGAGGTGGCAGGGACAGGACTCCAGCCAGTACAGAGCCAAGGGGTTTAGCACAAGAAGGACTGCAGTAGGGCACGGTCAGGGATGGCCATCCCCCAAGGCTCACCCAGTTCCTCTAGGTGGCTTGGGCCCTTGTTGACTGCCAAACCTGGACAGAGCACGGTGGTCTTGTGTGTGGAATGGGGCCAGTCTGATCTGAGTGCTGCCTTTTCTGTCAGCTTCTCTCAGGGTGGCTGCCTGGCTGCACCCGCTAGCAGTGCAACCTGGAATGGCCAACTATGGTACTTCCCAGCAGCTGCCACCATAGCTCCTTTGGTGGCAGACCGCACCTGACCATTGAGGGGTTCCAGCAAACAAGCCCCCAATGACAGGCACCCACCCCCCTGCAGCCTCCCCAACTACAGCCTCCCCCAACTGCTTTGCTGATGTACACTTCCCTGCAGCCTCTCTCCCCACTGCTTTACTGCCATACACTTGTCCGCTGTGCCCCAACCACTGCTTTGACAGTGCTCATGAGTGAGTGGACCTCACTGCCCTCCCCTGTTGGCATACACATGTGGACCCCACCACCCAGCTGCTGTCAGCATAAGTGTACGTACCCTGCCACGCACTGGCAATACATGCACACCTACACTGCTGTCCTGTCCCTGTGCAGATGCCACCAACCTGCCTTGCTGGCACCCTGCCCCTGATGATGTGAGTGTGCCCTGCTGCACAGCCTCTGCTGTCAACGCATTTGGTCAGACACCACCCTGCCTCCACATGGATGCTACTACTCGATCCCCACCGGTGCTCTGCTTCCACCAATGCATGCACCCACCACATGCCACTGCTGCTGGCATGCACATGTGAGTGCAGGCTCTGCTGCCACCACCCCAGTAAAGCATTTTAGCTGGCATCCTCGACTGAGTGTTATTGTCAGCAGGCCAGGAACACATTCACTCTTTCAGCACAGCAGGTACTTACCCTCGAGGGGCCAGAGAACAAAGCCCTGTGCTTGGTATCTGCCCTACAGGGTTAAAGCATGAATCTCAGGAGTGCTAAACTGAGTCTCGGCCCCCTAGAATCTTCCAGAAATGAAGTCAGTTGACAGAACCCACTTTATACCAGAGTCAAACCCTTAAGGACATCAAAGAATATAAAAACAAAAACAAAACAAAACAAACTAAAACAAAACAATACCACCAAACCCCAAAACACCCATCCGAAGGACAGCAACTTCAAACAATAAAGGAACATCAACCCACACATATGAAAAAGAACCAGTGCAAGAAATGTGACAATTCAAAAAGCCAGAGTGTCTTCTTACCTCCAGATGACTACACTAACTCTCTGACAATGGTTCTCAACTGGCTGAACGGCTTAAATGGCA
Organism: Colobus angolensis palliatus; assembly: GCF_000951035.1. Lineage (NCBI taxonomy): Eukaryota > Metazoa > Chordata > Mammalia > Primates > Cercopithecidae > Colobus > Colobus angolensis. The sequence continues at coordinate 4,605,372 of NW_012115311.1, read as the reverse complement.
GACATAGAATACAGAATCTGCATAGGAATGAAGATTAGCAAGATTCAGGAGAAACCCAAAACCCAATCCAAAAAATAATTAAGGATTCCAATAAATGATACAAAAGCTGAAGAACAAAATAGCCATTTTAAGAAAGAGCCAAACCAGATGGACAGAGGTGAAAAATGCAGTATAAGAATTTCATACTACAATCGGAAGTATTAACAGCAAAATAGAACAAGATGAGGAAATAATCTCAGAGCTCAAAGACTTGTTCTTAGAATCACTTCAGTCAGGCAAAACTAAAGAAAAGAGAATACAAAAGAATGAACAAAACCTCCAAGAAATAAGTCATTATGTACAGGGACTAAACCTATGGCTCATTGGCATCCCTGAAAGACAGAGAGAAAGAGCAAGCAACTTGAAAAGCATATTTGAGGATATTGTCCATGAAACTTTCCCTAACCTTGTTAGAGAGGTTGAGATTCAAATTCAAGAAATGCAGAGAACCCCTGTGAGATACTATACAAGACAACCATCCCAAGACACATAGTTATCAGGTTCTCCAAGTTCAATGAGAAAGAAAAAAAAAATTTAAAGACACCTAATAGCTTACCTCTAAGCAGGAACCCTACAAGCCAAAAGAGATGAATGAGCCTATATTAAAAATTCTTAAAGAAAGTAAATTCCAATTAATAGTTTTATATCCAGCCAAACTAAGCCTCATAAGCAAAGGAGAAATAAAATCTTTTTCAGACAAGAAAATGCTAAGGGAATTCATTACCCCCAGACCCACCTTAAAAGAGGTCTTTAAGGGAGTGCTAAGCATGGAAATTAAATACTGTTACTGGTCACCACAAAAACATACTTAAGTACACAGACCACTCACACTATAAAGCAACTACACAATTAAGTCTCTATAATAACTAGCTAACAACATGATGACAGGACAAAATCTGTACATATCAATATTAACATTGAACGCAAATGGGCTAAATGCCCCACTTAAAAAGCACAGAGTGTTAAGTTGGATAGAGAAGCAAGACCCAACTGTATATTGTCTTCAAGAGAGCCATCTCACATGAAATGACACCCATAAGCTCAAACTAAAGGGAAGGAGAAAAATCTACTAAGCCAAGAGAAAACAAAAAGGGCAGGGGTTGCTATCTTAATTTCAGACAAAGCAGACTTTAAAACAAGTATCAAAAAAGATAAAGAACACCATTACATGATAAAGGATTCATTTCAACAAGAAGATTCAACCATCCTAAATATATGTACACCCAACACAGGAACACTCAGATTCATGAAACAAGTTGTAAGAGCCCTACAAAAGGGCTTAGATAACCCCAAAATAATAGTGAGATTCTTCAACACACCATTGAGTGTAATAGACAGATCATTGAGACAGAAAATTAACAAAGATATTTGGGACCTAAAGTTGACATTTGACCAAATGGACTTAACAGACATCTATAGAACACTCCACCCAATAACAACAAAATATACATTCTTCTCATATGCACATGGTGCATACTCTGAAATAGACCACATAATTGGTCATGAAACAATTCTCAACAAATGGAAAAAATGGAAATCATACCACCCACACTCTTGGACCATAGCACCCATAAAAATAGAAATACTAAGAAGATTTCTCAAAACCAAACAATTACATGGAAATTAAACAATCTGCTCTTGAATGACTTTTGGGTAAACAACCTATTAAGGTAGAAATCAAGAAATTCTTTGGAACTAATGAAAACAAAGACAGAACATGCCAGCATCTCTGGGAGACTGCTAAAGCAGTTTTAAGAGGAAAGTTTATACTGCTAAATGCCCACATCAAAGAATAAGACAGATCTCAAATTAATAACCTAACATCCCACTGAGAGGAACTAGAAAACAAAGAGCAAACAAATCCCAAAGCTAACAGAAGAAAAGAGATAACCCAAATCAGAGCTGAACGGAAGGAAATTGAGATGTAATAAACCATCCAAAAGACTGATGAAACGAAAACTTTGTTTTTTGAAATAATAAATATGATTGATAGACTTCTAGCTAGAGTAATAAAGGAAAAAAGAGGAAAGATCCAAATAAACATAATTAGACATGACAAAGAGAACACTACCTTTGACACCCCACAGAAATACAAAAAACCCTTAGATACTATTATGAACACCTCTATGCACAGAAACTAGAAAACCTTGAAATAAATTCCTGAAAGCATACAAACTTCCAAGATTGAACCAGGAAGAAATGAAAACCCTGAACAGACCAACAATAAGTTGTAAAATTGAATCAATAATAAAAAGTCGACAAACCAAAAAAATTCCTGGACCAGCTGGATTCACAGATGGATTCACCCAGACATATAAAGAAGAGCTTAGTACGAATCCTACTGAAACTATTCCAAAAATTTGTGGAGGAGAGGACTCCTCCTTAACTTATTCTTTAAGGCCAGCATCATTCTGTTACGAAAACCTGGCAGAGATACAACAACCAAAAAAAATTTTTAGGACAATATCTCTGTTGAACATAGATGCAAAAATCCTCAACAAAATACTAGAAAACCAAATCCAGCAACACACCAACAAGTTAATCTACCATGATTAAGTAGTCTTTATTCCTAGAATGCAAGGTTTGTTCAATATATACAACTAAATCAATGCGATTCATCACATAAACAAGAACCATATGATCATCGTAATAGATGCAGAAGAGGCTTTTGATAAAAGTCAACATACCTTCATGTTGAAAACTCTGAACAAAGTAGGAATTGAGGGAACATACTTCAAAATAATAAGAGCCATCCATGAAAAACCTTCAGCTAATGTCATAACAAATGGGCAAAAGCTGGAAGCATTTCCTTTGAGAACTGGCACAAGACAAGGATTCCCGCTCTCACCACTCCTGGTCAACACCGTACTGGGAGCACTTGCAGAGCAATCAGGCAAGAGAAGGAAATAAAAGGCATCAAAATAAGAATGGAGGAAGTCAAACTATCTCTGTAGACAGTATGATCTTATACCTAGAAAACTGCATTGTGTCTGTCAAAAAGCTCCTAGGTTTGATAAACAACTTCAGTATCAATGTACAAAAATCAGTAGCATTTCTACACAAACAACAACCTAGCTGAGAGCCAAATAAAAACTACAATCCCATTCACAATAGCTGGAAAAAGAGTAAAATAGCTAGGAATAGAACTAACGAGAGAAGTGAAAGTTCTCTACAACAAGAATTACAAAACACTGCTGAAAGAAATCAGAGACAACACAAAGAAATGGAAAAAAATTTCATGCTCATGAATAGAAATAATCATATTGTTAAAATGGTCATACTGGCTAAAGCAACGTATAGATTCAATGCTATTCCTAGCAAACCACCAATGACATTTTTCACAGAATTAGAGAAAGCTATTTTAAAATTCATATTGAACCAAAAAAGAGCCCAAAGAACAAAGTCAATCCTAAGCGAAAAGAACAAAATTGGAGACATCACATTACTCAACTTCAAACTATATGACAAGACTGCAATAACCAAAACAGCATAGCTCTGGTACAAAAACAGACACATAAAACAATGGGATAAAATAGAGATCCTAGAAATAAAGCTCCACACTACATCCAACTGATATTTGACAAAGTCAACAAAACAAAGCAATGGGGAAAGGACTTTCTATTCAAGGAATGGTGCTGGGATAACTGGTTAGCCATATGCGGAAGATTGAAACTGGACCCCTTCCTCTTACCGTTCACAGAAATCAATTCAAGATGGATTAAAGACTTAAATGTAAAGCCTAAAACTATAAAACCCTAAAAGAAAATGGAAATACCATTATTCCCTGTCAAAGATTTTATGACAAAGACTACAAAAGCACAAAAATTGTCAATGAGATCCAGTTAAACTGAAGAGCTTCTGCATAGCAAAAGAAACTGTCAGTAAAGAGACAACCTACAGAATGGAAGAAAATGTTTGCAAACTATGCATCTGACAAAGTTCTAATATCCGGAGTCATAAGAAACTTAAATCAACAAGTAAAAAACAACCCCCATTGAAAACAGGGCAAAGGACATGAACAGACAATTCTCAAAAGAAGATATACATACAACCAACAAGCATATGAAAAAATGTTCAACATGATTGATCATTAGAAAAATGCAAGTCAAGACCACCTGAGATACCATCTCACACCAGTCAGAATGGTTATTAATAAAAAGTAGAAAAATAAAAGATGCTGGTGAGGTTGTGGAGAAGAGGGAATGCTTATACTTTGCTGGTGGGAATGTAAGTTAATTCAGCTACTGTGGAAAGCTGTTTGAAGATTTCTTGTAGAACTTAAAACACAGCTGCCATTTAGCCCAGAACTACCATTCAGCTCAGCAATCTCATGCTGGGTATATACCCAAAGGAATGTAATTCATTCAGTCATAAAGGCACATGCATGTACATGTTCATTGCAAAACTGTTTCCAATAGCAGAGACATGGAATCGATCCAAATGCCCATCAATGGTGGACTGGATAAAGAAAATGTTGGTACATATACACCATGGAATACTATACAGCAATAAAAAAGAATGAGATCATGTCTTTTGCAGCAACTTGGTTGGAGCTGGAGGCCATTATCCTAGGTGAATTAATGCAGTGTGGAAAACCAAGTACTTCATTTACAAGTGGGAGCTAATCATCATGTACATAAGGACACAAAGAAAGGAACAGTAGACACCATAGCCTACTTGAGAGTGGAGAGAGGGAGAAGGGTATAGATATAAAAACTACTTCTCAGGTACTATGCTTATTACCTGGGTGATGAAATAATCTGTGCATTAAACCCCTGTGGCATGCAATTTACCCATATAACAAACCGACACCTGTATCCCTGGAACCTAAACTAAAAGTTGGGAGAAAAATAAAAAACAAAATATTTCCCAAATATAATCTCTGAATCAAGTTTCTTTTCCTACATATTTTTCTTTTGTTAATAGAATATAAATCTTTATGTGGCATAATTCTTTCTTTTTGTCATTAACTTACATATTTGTAGGACAACTTCACCTTCTCTCCTCCACATCTCTGACATATCTTCTTTTTCAATATCAGAAATCATTGCCCTACATTTTATGCACACTATCAGGTACTCAGACAATGGCTTTAAACCTTATTTTATTTCCTTTTGGTTTCAATCAATATGGACAGTTAATTTTCCTTGATGTAGTATTTTGGTTATAAAAGAAATGTGATAACATGCCTTCTAGAAAGTGCATATTAGAAAGAAGCACTGTCATATTTTTCCAGTTGTACCAAGGAATCGGTTTTAAGGTTTCAGTAGAGAATCTTGTGATATTGTTTCCTTATAATAATGATCATAGCAATGACAACTTATTGAGTATTTACTTGGTGTTAGACACAAAACAAAGTGTATTATTTAAATGATCGTATTCAATCTTTACTGCTGTCCGTGAGTGAATATTATTGTTTCCAAGCTAAGATAAAGTAACTGGAGACCACGAACGGTCTGGCCAAGATGACCTTAGCATTTCCCTTAAGTGACTTAATTTAACAGCCTTGTTTGTGACTCAGGCCCCTGATCTCCTTTTTCCTTAGAACATTTTCTTGAGAAAACTTGTTATTGTCAATTCTTTCTTTGTCCATTTGAGATACAAATCTTTTTAAAAGCTTCTTGCCAATTTTACAACTCAGGAATGTCTCTCTCAAGGTCCTGGAAGCCATGTCTTTGAAATGTCGTTAGCAGGAAAAATGGAGCCCCTATCTGCCAGCCTCTGTGGGAGGGCAGGAGTCCAACTTGGTGGGCTTATGTATTTATTTTGAAAATAAATATTGGAGGCCGGGCGCGGTGGCTCAAGCCTGTAATCCCAGCACTTTGGGAGGCCGAGACGGGTGGATCACGAGGTCAGGAGATCAAGACCACCCTGGCTAACCCAGTGAAACCCCGTCTCTACTAAAAAATACAAAAAACTAGCCGGGCGAGGTGGCGGGCGCCTGTAGTCCCAGCTACTCGGGAGGCTGAGGCAGGAGAATGGCGTAAACCTGGGAGGTGGAGCTTGCAGTGAGCTGAGATCTGGCCACTGCACTCCAGCCCGGGAGACAGAGCGAGACTCCGTCTCAAAAAAAAAAAAAAAAAAAAAAAAAAATGAAAATAAATATTGGAATAACAAATATATAAATAAAGTTTTCCTTGCAATATAAACGAGTGTATACATGAAGAATAGGGTAAAAGGACTGTAGAGTTAGGAATATATATTGACGAACATACATTCAGGCCATTGGTAAACATACGAAGTGGCAATAGCCCAGGTGAGAGAAATGTGAGAGGACTTAAGCAAAGATCCTTGAGCAGGAAGGGTTGAAAAATGCTCACATCCTAGATACCCTTTAAAGTTATAACTGATTGACTGTGGGGTATAAGAGGAGCTAAGGATGACTCCACACTTTTATGATTTATGGTTATTTTAAACAGAATGAATGGTGTTGCATTTCTGGCATGTGGAATATGGGGGAAGATGGGTTTTATGAAAGAGAATAAAAAGTTATGTTTTGGTTATTTAGATTTCAGAGGTTTATTTACAATTCAAATGCAGACATTATTAGTAAGTCAGATATAATAGGGTGACCAAATAATGGATCATTTTAAATAGGGCACTTTTTAGAGTGAAAGGGGCTACTAACTTGTGGGAATCTAAGACAGGTATGAACTTGAACGGTCTCCGGGCTGAGTGGTCACCCGCAATGTAAGAATTTGGAATTTAATGAAAAGACTAATGGCTAGAGTTATATGTGTAAGTCATCAATGTATGAGTATTTAGCCAGGGGATCGGATGAAGTCACCTAGGGAGTGAGTATAAAAAGACAAGAGGTTAGGAGAGCAACAACTGAATTCTGACTGCAACATTTAGTAATTGAGAATAAATTTATAACAAAGAAATAAGGACCATTGTGTGAGAGATCTAAGTACCATGTTATATAAGAGTAGCAAGTGGTAAGTTAAACCTGGAATCAAGATCTGTCCTTTTACCTAGGTTATTTCCATTACTGTAGGTGATAAACGAGGACAGTATGTTTGGTAAAAGAGTTAGCAAGTTTAATTTTTTAGTTGATTTTTACTTTTATTTTATCAAAGTACGTATTTGGTGAAAAAAATCAAATATTAGTATAAGATAACTTAATCAGTTTCCTCCTTTTCTAATACTTTATATGACATAGGTTGAAAATGAAAGGGCAATTGTTTTTATTTCTTCTTTTGGCCTTTAATTCGTATTTCTAAATATTGAAGTAATGTGAGTGATAATAGCACCTACCTTATAGGAATGTTGGGAAGATTAAATAAATATATATAAAATGTAAGGGCTAAATGTGTTAGTTGTTGTATTAGCCTGTTTTCATGCTGCTGATAAAGACATACCCAAGACTAGGAAGAAAAAGAGGTTTAATTGGACTTACAGTTCTACATGGCTGGGGAGACCTCAAAATCATGGCGGGAGGTGAAAGGCACCTTAAATGGTGGTGGCAAGAGAAAAATGAGGAAGAAGCAAAAGCAGAAACCCCTGATAAACCCATCGGATATCATGAGACTTATTCACTATCATGAGATTAGCATGGGAAAGACCAGCCCCCGTGATTCAATTACCTCCCCCTGGGTTCTTTGCACAACATGTGGGAATTCTGGGAGATACGAATCAAGTTGAGATTTGGGTGGGGACACAGGCAAACCATATCAGTTGTTATTGTTACTTTTAAAATTCATTAATATTTTTAAATTTAATTTTTCTTTTTTACTTTTTACAGACGGGGTTTTGCTATGTCCCCCAGGTCTTGGGCTCAAGTGTTTCTCTCATCTTAGTCTCACAAGTAGCTGGACCTATAGGTGCATGTCACTGTACCTAGCTGTTACTTTTAAATTTTTAATTACTGTTATGAGAGAAGAAAGATTGGTTTTTACATTTCCCTACATACATTGCTTCTACATTCTTTGCAATATTATTATATGACGATTTTGAAATAAATCAATATTTAGTGCTAAGATTAATAACACTGTAACTACACATCTATTAGCCACTTACTACATAATGATCACTCTTTCTTTCTTATACATCATTTAAATGTTTTTTTCTGAACTTAATAATTACCTTAGTTTTTGTTTGTTTAGTTTTCTATATTTCTCTCTACCCTGTAGACTCTTCTTAATAGAATAAAAAATATCAGGAAATTTATTCTCTTTAAAGAATTTTTAATAAACAGAAGTTTCAATTTTAGTGAGGTCAGACTTGTTAGTTTTCCCCTTCTGAAGGCACTTTTCAGGTCTTTTTGAAAGACATTCTTCCCTATCCCCATATTATAAAGATATCTTCTATATTTTCTTACAAATTAAAAAAATGTAAAACCCATTTGGAATCAACATTTTGGTTTAGTGTTAGAAAGGGATCAATTTCTTTTTTCACATATAAATAAGCAACGGCCCCAGCATTATTTGTTGCTTAATCCTACATTTCCCCACTGATTTAGAATCATGTATCAAGCTTTCAAATATGTGTTTCTGTTTCTCAGATCTCTAGATTCTAATCTCATAGATTATATGAGGTAAAACCTCATTTTCATTTCTTTTTCTTTGTTATATACCCTGCTTCCTCCCACTGTACCGTCAGTCTTCTCTCTCTTGCTCCAAACTGTACTAACTACTCTCCAGGCTTATTGCATGGCTCTTGTGCTGGGATATCTCTTCACCATCAAACTTGGAATTTTCTTTTTTTCTTTCCTCCCTATTTTGGTCTTCTAGTGCTTCCTAGACCCTATGTTTCTTTCTTTCTTGTTTTACTCCTTCCTTATGGTGAAGCATATTCTATAGTAGCTTTCTGAGAAAAGGTATATGCAGGGGTGCATTTCAGATTTTGCATGTCTGAAAATGCTTTTATGTCTATACTCTTGATTGATACTTTGGATGAATATGTAATTTGAGGGTGAATATTATTATCTCTTAAAATATTTTTTCCTAGTTTCTACTATTGGTCTTGAGATTTCAGATACCTTTCTGACTCTTGAACATTTCAATTAAAAAAATACATTTCCTTCAATTATCTACCATTCTATGCTATCTCTATTTGCCTTTTCTGGAAATCTAATTAGTTGAATGTTTGATATACTTAATGTTATAGCTATTTAAAAAATATTTCTTGTCCTATTTCATTTTCTTTTTTTTTTTAACCTCATTCCATTAAAGTCAGATATATTTAGAAAATGTAATTTAAGGAAAAAACATTTATGGAATCAGTGATAAATACTGCATTCCAAAGGTTATTTAATATTAGGCTAAAAGAAGTTAAAACTTGATTTAGGATAGTATTTGTGAAAAAGAAAAAGATTTGCATAAACTCTAAATTATTTAACAGATGATAAACTTCTGATTTTTCAATAGAGCAATCAATTACTCTTCTCTTTTTTCCTGCTCCAAAATATGTGCTAGGGCATCACAGAACTTTCTTATGTTTGTTCTCTGGATAGGAAAGAACATACATACAGAAAACCTGAACCCTCCGTTCTCTTTCCAATTCCATCTATTTGAGGGTGGTGTGGTGAGGAAAATTCCAATTTTACTGTCTGTCCTGTTAAATAAAGTTGGGCAGAGTACTGATAGGTTGCCTGCAAAGGGATAAATGTAAAAGCATATAGGAAAAACAGCTTCATATCTTTCTGTTTCCAAGTCTAATGTTCTACCAAGTAGCCTACACAGAATATTATTCCTGTAGACAACATTTTAAATTATATAAGTTTATCCTGCTATCTAGGGGAATCACTTGGCTATGTAAAGAAAAGTCAGTGAATGATATAGATTAATTTTCCTTTGTTTGTTTGTTTTTGTTTCTGAGATGGAGTCTCGCTCTGTCACCCAGGCTGGAGTGCAGTGGCGCCATCTCGGCTCACTGCAAGCTCCGCCTCCCAGGTTCACGCCATTTTCCCGCCTCAGCCTCCCAAGTAGCTGGGACTACAGGCGCCTGTCACTGCGCCCAGGTAACTTTTTTGTATTTTTTTAGGAGAAACGGGGTTTCACCATGTTAGCCAGGATGGTCTGGATCTCCTGACCTCGTGATCCACCCGCCTCAGCCTCCCAGATCAGTTTTTATTCATTCTTTCAGAAACATTAAACTTTGCTAGGTGAAAGTCACCTTTCTTTACTTACTGCACAAAATTGTCACCAAAATTCTATGAAGAGTAGAAAAATATGCCTGAGTTGTGTAATTATCATTATCTATCTTAGCCTTTTAAAATTTCTATAGGTTTAGGCATTATTCAAAATACTGTATATTTCTAAGACCTGTTCATTTAAACCTCTATAAACTATCAGACTTGCAAAGACTGAATTAGCTAATTATTGGATCGTATAAGGTTCTGTCCTATTTTCTGTCTCTCTGTGTTTTGCTAGTTTCTGGGAGATTTCCCCTACCATGTATTACAAAACTTATGTTGAATTTTTACATTTATACCACCACATTTAAAAACTCTTGGTAGTTCTTTTGTATTTTGTGGACATTTTTAAAACTTTTTTTACGGTATCCTACTCGTTTCCTAAATGCAATATTTTCTCTTATCTGAGGATCTTAACATGTTGTAAAAATAACTTTTCTCCTGTTCTCCGCAGCATCTTTGTTTTATTTTAGTGAATCTCTTTCAAGTTGGATGGCGTCCTTAAATATCTAGCCATTGTAGGCTATTTATATTTAAGAACAAGACATTTAAAAGCTTATTGGGGCTGTATGGATTGTAGGGCTGCCAAGTGGATTTCCGATTTTTTCATTGAGGAACCACCAAATGTTTGATTCTGTGGGGTTTTTTTTCCTGGAGTTGATCTGTTTCTTTAGAATCTTTAAATCTCTCATCCTTAGAGGTATAAATGCACGCATGCTGTTCTCTGTTCAGTATGTTAAATTCTCATTTCTAAGTTTGGCATTTCTTTTTTAATTTTAGCTCAGACCATTATCCTTCAGCTCAGAGCTTCTCTGGACTAAACTCTCCAGAGAGTAAATCTCACATTTTCAGCCAGGGTAGCAGGGTAGCCTGGTTGTGCAGGATAGTCAAAGTGTCTAGGGATCTATCTGCCTTTTTTTTTTTTTTTTTTTTTGAGGCAGAGTCTAGCTTTGTCACCCAGGCTGGAGTGCAGTGGCGCATTCTGGGCTCACTGCAAGCTCCACCTCCAGGGTTCACGCCATTCTCTTGCCTCAGACTCCCGAGTAGCTGTGACTACAGATGCTCGCCACCACACCTGGCTAATTTTTTGTGTTTTTAGTAGAGACGGGGTTTCACCATGTTAACCAGGATGGTCTGGATCTCCTGACCTCGTGATCTGCCCTCCTCGGCCTCCCAAAGTGCTGGGGTTACAGGTGTGAGCCACCGCGCTCGGCCAGATCTATCTGATTTTTAAACCAACCTTCCTGGGCTTAGTCACAACCCACACACTTTTGAAAGGTGAAGTCAGCTGGACTTCCTGGGTCAAGTGGGGACTTGGAGAACTTTTCTTACAAAAGTTTTATAAAATGCGCCAATCAGTGCTCTGGTAAACGCACCAATCAGCGCTCTGTAGCTAGCTCAAGGTTTGTAAAATGGACCCATCAGGACTCTGTAAAATGGACAAATCAGCACCCTGTAAAATAGACCAATCAGCATCCTGTAAAATGGACCAATCGGAAGGACATGGGTGGGGACAAGTAAGGGAATAAAAACTGGCCACCCCTGCCAGCAGTGGCAACCTGCTAGCCTCAGGTTCCATGGTGTGGAAGGTTTGTTTTTTGCTCTTCACAATAAATCTTGCTGCTGCTCGCTCTTTGGGTCCATGCCGCCTTTCAGAGTTGTAACACTCATTGCAAAGGTCCATGGCTTCATTCTTGATGTCAGCAAGACCAGGAACCCACTGCAAGAACTCTGGACACATCACCTTTAGGAGCTGTAACACTTACCACGAAGGTCTGCAGCTTCATTCTTGAAGTCAGCGAGAACATGAACCTACCAGAAGGAACAAACCTACCGGAAGGAACAAACCTACCGGAAGGAACAAACACACTTTCAGGATGCCAGTGTCTCCAGGAGTTGCAGCAATCTATAGTGGAATCCTCCTTCTTTGGGCTTGTTCAGATTAGATGAAGTAGGTAACAAACACATATTAGCTTCCAACTTGTTTCCTCCACTTATATGATATTTTCTGTCATTTTTCTTTTTTGAAGAGTTGTCTTATTCCTTTGAGAATTTCTTAATTTTCTGTTCTGTGTGATTTCAGTAGGAAACAGAGATAAACTTGTATGCTTAATCTACCATGTTTACATAGAGTTTGTCTCCTTTCTTTTTGAAAAATTTGTTCCATAAAGTTTTGGTCTCAGGGATGCATTTTATCTTTTGAGTTTTGCAATCTTTTAATGCATCAGCCTGAAAATTAGTATGACTTCTCTTGTCAATAAGCTGGAAGTATGACTGTGATTGTCTCCTATAGCTATCACTATAGGAGTGTGTGTTTGTGATATTTAATTTCATTGGTACTGGAGAAAAATGCTTTTGATACATATTTGACATTACGGCCAAAAATGTCAACACAATAAGAATTTGACTGCTTGGCTAGTGGACTTGGATAAAAACTAGTTCTCAGTAAGACCTTAATAATAATGGTCAAATAATAATAATAGTTGGATATACATCGATTTGGCTGAAGGAAATGTTGTAAGGCTGTCTCCAAGCATAAAATATGAACTTTTATTTGTTAGGTTTAAGGAAATGTACAGCTAGAAATCTTAACTGGTCTCACCAAGATAAATCAATGGAATTATATATTAAACCACTCCAAAAGCTGAATATTGAGGGCTTTGATCAGATTTAGCACAGAAAAATGTTTTCTAGTTCTGGTGTCACTTGCTTTCATTTATCTGCATTTCTCCAAACAAGTCTCTGAATTGCAAAGAGCAAGTTTAAAAAGTAATCAGTCCAGCAAACCAACACTGACTTTGCAATTCGTTTGGATTTGCATTCATAGTTGTAGGATCAGATTTCACCAAGTGAAGCAAACTCGGCCAATTCAAAATATATTAACATTGTGTTAGTAAACATGCCTTTTTTAGAATTCCTTTTGGCAAAGTTAGTAATTCTCCTCTTTTAATTATAAAATTTGCATATACCACAGGTGTTGGTAACTGATGGCATATTCAGCTCAGCAGTACTAGGTTTACGTAAGGGGCGCATTCGTGTTCCAAACTTAGGCTGGTGAAAGGATAACAGACAGCGAAGGAGTAGAAATAATAGAAAACTTTACTCTGGTAATACAGATTCAGTCTGCAGTGGTTCTTCTCTGGAAGAGGTGCTTTCCTCTTCTTTTATATTCATATCTGAATGGGCATTTGTACTCATTGCACCTCTCAGACTTCAGTGCTCAGAAGCACAATAGTTCAATAGTTCATTAGATAGGTTATTATACTTGGCTCTGGGAAATTAGGTTTGTGAATTTCAAACTACTCAGTCCAGCAGGTAAATATCATCCCAGATGATCAAGAATTTAGTCCTTTGTATGTTTGTGGAACACAATTCTGAACATAAAGTAAGTCAAAAAGACTGCAGAAAATCAAAATTATATTCACAAAATCCCAGTAATAAAGCTCACATTTTTTCGTTAAAAAGACCTTCATCCTGGGATTATATCAATGAACTAGATGTGATATTAGTATGTCTGTTACATAGTGTTTCAGCCTCCTGTTGATAAATAACATGTAGGTAGCCCGAGGTAGTAGACAACTTTTAGAGGCAGAAGTGATACGAGGGCTGACTATTAGAGAAGGGAGGAAAATGTCATGTCAATAAAGAGAAGAATTATTTATAGTATAGTAGTTTGGGGCCATTAAGTGAAAGAGTAAGCATATTTATATATCTAAACATTTGATGCATTGCCTTTTAGAACAGAACAATAATTTTTAATTAGGATGGGTAATTATTAGGACATTGCTGTGAATTAGCTACAGTTTTTAGGGCCAAAAGATTGTTGTTATTTACCTCTAGTCACCATCCCTTCCTCCATAGAGGAACTGCACACTGGACAAGCGGGGCCCTTTTTATTGCTTAGCCATAGCAGATTTTTTCATGCATCCATGGGTTTGCTCATTCTGAATTCTTTGTTAGGAAGCTGGTCTCTTTATTTGGTGAATTCCTGTGCATCTTGTAGAGACCAGCACAAATGTAATTTCCTCTGAGATTGCTGCATACTTATTGTCCTCGGGTGGAATGTATACATAATTATTGAAACAGAAGTACACACACACACACACACACGTACATTGTGTTGAATCAATGAAATTGCCTTTTATGTCAGTCTTTATAAATTCAAGTGTAGGCAGTTTCATATAGTTCTTTGTCTTTTGGTCATTATGATTTTGGAAAATAAGTGCAAACACTTCATGAATAAATTCATAAATATTTTTCTGATTTTTGTGTGATATATTTCATTAATACCTACACTGTATGGAATTTTCAGAATTAAAACAGAAGCATGATTATCACTGTTGAATCAAAACAGAAACGTGATTGTCACTGGTAGACACTTTCTCAGATGACATAGGCCCTAGCTTGAAATCCCACCACTTGTAAGGCAAATATTGTTATAGATATAAGAAATCATATATTTAAATAAGACAATGAAAAAGAGAGAAGGGAAAAATACATAAATATGCATGTTTATACAAATGTTAATTTATAACAAGATTATTATAAATTAATAATTCCATTATACCATTTACCCCAATGCTTATTATTTAGGTTGGATTATTTAGGTTTCTATTTCTCCTATTATGTTATTAATTTCTTAAGGCAAAGTGCTATATCCTATTCATTTTTGCAGGACCTTTCAATTAAAATGGTGAATTTCCAAAGTTGGACAATGGTGTTGAGACAGTGTATTGGTTATGACAATTAAATGTGGGCAATATTTACCAAGAGATGTAAAAATTTTCTTTTTTTATATGTATATATCTCTTTATTACAATGTCTAGATCATAATAAAGGCTCAATAAATAATAATTTAATTTTTTAAATTATACTTTACGTTCTAGGGTACATGTGCACAACATGCAGGTTTGTTACATAGGTATACATGTGCCATGTTGGTGTGCTGCACCCATTAACTCATCATTTACATTAGGTATATCTCCTAATGCTATCCCTGCCCCCTCCCCACAACAGGCCCCAGTGTGTGATGCTCCGCATCCTGTGTCCAAGTGATCTCATTGTTCAATTCCTACCTATGAGCGAGAACATGTGGTGTTTGGTTTCCTGTCCTTGCGATAGTTTGCTCAGAATGATGGTTTCCAGCTTCATCCATGTCCCTACAAAGGACATGAACTCATCCTTTTTTATGGCTGCATAGTATTCCATGGTGTATATATGCCACGTTTTCTTAATCCAGTCTATCACTGATGGACATTTGGGTTGGTTCCAAGTCTTTGCTATTGTGAGTAGTGCCGCAATAAACATACGTGTGTGCATGTGTCTTTATAGCAGCATGATTTATAATCCTTTGGGTATATACCCAGTAATGGGATGGCCGGGTCAAATGGTATTCATAGTTCTAGATCCTTCAGGAATCGCTGCACTATCTTCCACAATGGTTGAACTAATTTACAGTCCCACCAACAGTGTAAAAGTGTTCCCATTTCTCCACATCCTCTCCAGCACCTGTTGTTTCCTGACTTTTTAAATGATCACCATTCTAACTGGTGTGAGATGGTATCTCATTGTGGTTTTGATTTGCATTTCTCTGATGGCCAGTGGTGATGAGCATTTTTTCATGTGTCTGTTGGCTGCATAAATGTCTTCTTTTGAGAACTGTCTGTTCATATCCTTTGCCCACTTTTTGATGGGGTTGTTTGATTTTTTCTTGTAAATTTGCTTAAGTTCTTTGTAGATTTTGGATATTAGCCCATTGTCAGATGGGTAGATTGTAAAAATTTTCTCCCATTCTGTAGGTTGCCTGTTCACTCCAATGGTAGTTTCTTTTGCTGTGCAGAAGCTCTTTAGTTTAATTAGATCCCATTTGTCAATTTTGGCTTTTGTTGCCATTTCTTTTGGTGTTTTAGTGATGAAATCCTTGTCCATGCCTATGTCCTGAATGGTATTGCCTAGGTTTTCTTCTAGGGTTTTTATGGTTTTAGATCTAACATTTAAGTATTTAATCCGTCTTGAATTAATCTTCATATAAAGTGTAAGGAAGGAATTCAGTTTCAGCTTTCTACATATGGCTAGCCAGTTTTCCCAGCACCCTTTATTAAATAGGGAATCCTTTCCCCATTGCTTGTTTTTGTCAGGTTTGTCAAAGATCAGATGGTTGTAGATATGTGGTATTATTTCTGAGGGCTGTTCTGTTCCATTGGTCTGTATCTCTGTTTTGGTACCAGTACCATGCTGTTTTGGTTACTGTAGCCTCACAGTATAGTTTGAAGTCAGGTAGCATGATGACTCCAGCTTTGTTCTTTTGGCTTAGGATTGTCTTGGCAGTGCAGGCTCTTTTTTGGTTCCATATGAACTTTAAAGTAGTTTTTTCCAATTCTGTGAAGAAAGTCATTGGTAGCTTGATGGGGATGGCATTGAATCTATAAATAAATTACCTTGGGCAGTATGGCCATTTTCACGATATTGATTCTTCCTATCCATGAGCATGGAATATTCTTCCATTCGTTTGTGTCCTCTTTTGTTTTGTTGATCAGTATTTTGTAGTTTTCCTTGAAGAGGTCTTTCACATCCCTTGTAGGTTGGATTCCTAGGTATTTTATTCTCTTTGAAGCAATTGTGAATGGGAGTTCACTCATGATTTGGCTCTCTATTTGTCTGTTATTGGTGTATAGGAATTTTTGTGATTTTGCACATTGATTTTGTATCCTGAGACTTTGCTGAAGTTGATTTTGGGCTGAGACGATGGGTTTTCTAACTATACAATCATGTCATCTGCAAACAGGAACAATTTGATGTCCTCTTTTCCTAAGTGAATACCCTTTCTTTCTTTCTCCTGCCTGATTGCCCTGGCCAGAACTTCCAACACTATGTTGAATAGGAGTGGTGAGAGAGGACATCCCTGTCTTGTGCCAGTTTTCAAGGGGAATGCTTCCGGTTTTTGCCCATTCAATACAATATTAGCTGTGGATTTGTCATAAATAGCTCTTATTATTTTGAGATATGTCATATCAATACATAGTTTATTGAGAGTTTTTAGCATGAAACAAAAGGCCTTTTCTGCATCTATTGAGATAGTCCTGTGGTTTTTGCCTTTGGTTCTGTTTATATGATGGATTATGTTTATTGATTTGCGTATATTGAACCAGCCTTGCATCCCAGGGATGAAGCCAACTTGATCATGGTGGATAAGCTTTTTGATGTGTGGCTGGATTAGGTTTGCCAGTATTTTATTGAGGATTTTTGCATTGATGTTCATCAGGGATATTGGTCTCAAATTTTCCTTTTCTGTTTAGTCTCTGCCAGGCTTTGGTATCAGGATGATGCTGGCCTCATAACATGAGTTAGGGAGGATTCCCTCTTTTTGTATTGATTGGAATAGTTTCAGAAGGAATGGTACCAGCTCCTCTTTGTACCTCTGGTAGAATTCGGCTGTGAATTCATCTGGTCCTGGACTTTTTTTGTTTGGTAGGCTATAAATTATTGCCTCAATTTCAGAATCTTTTAATTGGTCTATTCAGGGATTTAACTTCTTCCTGGTTTAGTCTTGGGAGGGTGTATGTGTCCAGGAATTTATCCATTCTTCTAGATTTTCTAGTTTATTTGTGTGGAGGTGTTTATAGTATTCTCTGATGGTAGTTTGTATTTCTGTGGGATCGGTGGTAATATCCTCTTTATCATTTTTTATTGCGTTTATTTGATTCTTTTCTCTTTCTTCTTTGTTAGTCTTACTAGTGGTTTATCAATTTTGTTGATCTTTTCAAAAAGCCAGCTCCTGGATTCATTGATTTTTTTGAAGGGTTTTTTTTTTTTTTTTTTTTTTGTCTCTCTAGCTCCTTCAGTTCTACTCTGATCTTAGTTATTTCTTGCCTTCTGCTAGCTTTTGAATGTGTTTGCTCTTGCCTCTCTAGGTCTTTTAATTGTGATGTTAGGTGTCAATTTTAGATCTTTCCTACTTTGTCTTGTGGGCATTTAGTGCTATAAATTTCCCTCTACACACAGCTTTAAATGTGTCCCAGAGATTCTGGTATGTTGTGTCTTTGTTCTCATTGGTTTCAAGGAACATCTTTATTTCTGCCTTCATTTCATTTTGTACCCAGTAGTCATTCAGGAGCAGGTTGTTCAGTTCCATGCAGTTGAGCGGTTTTGAGTGAGTTTCTTAATCCTGAGTTCTTTTGATTGCACTGTGGTCCGAGAGACAGTTTGTTATAATTTCTGTTCTTTTACATTTGCTGAGGAGTGCTTTACTTCCAACTATGTGGTCAATTTTGGAATAAGTGCAATGTGGTGCTGAGAAGAATGTATATTCTGTTGATTTGGGGTGGAGAGTTCTGTAGATGTCTATTAGGCCAGCTTGGTGCAGAGCTGAGTTCAATTCCTGGATATCCTTGCTAACTTTCTGTCTCATTGATCTGTCTAATGTTGACAATGGGCTGTTAAAGTCTCCCATTATCATTGTGTGGGAGTCTAAGTCTCTTCTTAGGTCTCTAAGGACTTGCTTTATGAATCTGGGTGCTCCTGTATTGGGTGCGTATTTATTTAGGATAGTTAGCTCTTCTTGTTGAATTGATCCCTTTACCATTATGTAATGGCCTTCTTTGTCTCTTTTGATCTTTGTTGGTTCAAAGTCTGTTTTATCTGAGACTAGGATGGCAACCCCTGCTTTTTTTTGTTTTCCATTTGCTTGGCAGATCTTCCTCCACTCCTTTATTTTGAGCCTGTGTGTGTCTCTGCACATGAGATGGGTCTCCTGAATACAGCAAACTGGGTATCCAGTTTGCCAGCCTGTACCTTTTAATTGGAGCATTTAGCCCATTTCATTTAAAGTTAATATTGTTATGTGTGAATTTGATCCTGCCATTATGATGTTAGCTGGTTATTTTGCTCGTTAGTTAATGTGGTTTCTTCCTAGCATCAATGGTCTTTACAATTTGGCATGTATTTGCAGTGGCTGGTTCCAGTTTTTCCTTTCCATGTTTAGTGCTTCCTTCAGGAGCTCTTGTAAGGCAGGCCTGGTGGTGATAAAATCTCTCAGCACTTGCTTGTCTGTAAATTATTTTATTTATCCTTCAATTATGAAGCTTAGTTTAGCTGGATATGAAATTCTGGGTTGAAAATTCTTTTCTTTAAGAATGTTGAAAATTGGCCCCCACTCTCTTCTGGCTTGTAGAGTTTCTGCTGAGAGATCTGCTGTTAGTCTAATGGGCTTCCCTTTGTGGTAACCTAAACTTTCTCTCTGGCTGCCCTTAACATTTTTTCCTTCATTTCAACTTTGGTGACTCTGACAATTATATGTCTTGGAGTTGCTCTTCTCAAGGAGTATCTTTGTGGCATTCTCTGTATTTCCTGAATTTGAATGTTGGCCTGCCTTGCTAGGTTGGGGAAGTTCTCCTGGATAATATCTTTCAGAGTGTTTTCCAACTTGGTTCCATTCTCCCTGTCACTTTCAGGTACACCCATCAGATGTAGATTTGGTCTTTTCACCTAGTCCCATATTTGTTGGAGGCTTTGTTCATTTCTTTTTACTCCTTTTTCTCTAAACTTCTCTTCTCACTTCATTTCATTCATTTGATCTTCAATCACCTATATCCTTTCTTCTACTCGATCAAATCAGCTACTGAAGCTTGTGCATGCATCACATAGTTCTCGTGCCATGGTTTTCAGCTTCATCAGGTCGTTTAAGGTCTTCTCTATGCTGTTTATTCTAGTTAGCCATTCATCTAATCTTTTTTCAAGGTTTTTAGCTTCTTTGCGATGGGTTTGAACATTCTCCTTTAGCTTGGAGAAGTTTGTTATTACCAAACTTCTGAAGCCTTCTTCTCTCAACTTGTCAAAGTCATTCTCTGTCCAGCTTTGTTTTGCTGCTGGCAAGGAGCTGTGTTCTTTTGGAGGAGAAGAAGGGGTGCTCTGATTTTTAGAATTTTCAGCTTTCCTTCTCTGGTTTCTCCCCATCTTTGTGGTTTTATCTACCTTTGGTCTTTGATGATGGTGACGTACAGATGGGGTTTTAGTGTGGATGTCCTTTCTGTTTGTTAGTTTTCCTTCTAACTGTCAGGACCCTCAGCTGCAGGTCTGTTGGAGTTTGCCAGAGGTCCACTCCTGATGCTGTTTGCCTGGGTATCACCAGTGGAGGCTGCAGAATAGCAAATATTGCAGAACAGCAAATGTTGCTACCTCATCCTTCCTCTGGAAGCTTCGTCTCAGAGGGGCACCTAGCTGTATGAGGTGTCAGTCGGCCCCTACCAGGAGGTGCCTCCCAGTTAGGCTATTCAGGGGTCAGGGACCCACTTTCTCTGTCCGTTTTCAGATCTCAAACTCCATGCTGGGAGAACCACTACTCTCTTCAAAGCTATCAGACAGGGATGTTTAAGTCTGCAGCAGTTTCTGCTGCCTTTTGTGAGATGTAAAAATTTTCTTTACATCTAATCAAATAATCACACTTCTTGGATGCTGGTCTAATAAAGTCATCTGAAATATGGAGAAAATGCAAATGCTTGAATGTGTGTATGACACTGTTACTTAAAGCAGTGAAATACTGGAAGCAATATAAAGGGTTAATACTAGGACAATATTTAAGTAAATTACAATTTATCTATTTAATAATATGCTCTATGATGACATAATGAAGGCCATGAATATTGTGAAATAACAGTGGAAAAATGCTAACTAAAGAAAAAAATAAGGTATGAAATGTTATGATGTTTTCAAATGATGAATGTGCATATTTATAAAAGCCTGAGGCACATACATAGTTTTTGTTGTGTTCTTTGAGTCTGAGGCAACTGCTTGTTAAAAAGTATTATTCTTATTGTGTAAAACAATTTGAAATTATTTCTATAATTTAAAAACATGTAATGACAAAACTCCTAAAATTTGGGGCCCAAATTTGATGAATTTATAACTAATGTAAATACAATATTGTTCGTTGGATTTCCATTATTATTATTTATATGCTGTTTATGAATATATAATAGGAATTTGTCAACATGTTAATCCTCATGAATTTCTATATGGAATAATCTTGTTTCCAATGTTGTTTAAAGCATAAATATTATTTAAAAAGACATGTTTTAGTTCCTCTGTTTGAAAGTTCTTACACTGTAAAACAATTTGCTTTCAATCTACTTTAACTCTTTCTTTATTAAAAATTATTTGTAATTTCTCTCTTACCATACTGAAATAAAATTCACAGGTAATATAATATGCCTACACACACAATTTAACTATAATTATTATAATTATCTGGGTTTAACTTTAATATGAAGAGAAGCAGAAGAAAAATAATTTTAGTAAAGTAATAGCATTTTAATTGAAAATGAGCATAAGTATGCAAGAAGATATAATGAAATATAAAATATTTCTGATATTTAAAAGAGTATGTTTAACATAAATGAACTCACAAGCCTATTTGTGTAAGTTCAGGAAAAAGAGGGAACAAAAGCATACACTAGAAAGCATGACTATACACTAGAATAAAACTAGTGTTATAATAAGTGATACATACTTATTTGTATATGATGAAGGAATGAGGGAAATGACCTTAGCTAATGTATTGATATTGTGCCAAGACTAATTACAAACTATAGACTAAATGAGGAAGTGTGATATAAGCTGAAAATAACCTGGGCCTTAGGTGTAGTGTCAAAAGTAGTACTTATATTGTGACATATAATGTCACTACTGTGAAAAGAGTAGTGATTTTCTTAGATGGTTTCTCCTAATGTGAACTCCCATTCAGGCAGCATACATTTAGTGACTGGTACTTTAAAGATCATGGTGGACATATCCTTTGATAGGCAACTAGAAATAGATGTGGATTGGAAAAGTAAGCATAAATTATAACAGGTTATTAGAAATGATGTGATGGACCTTTTGTATAGTAATAGATATGAGAACAATAGACAACCCAATAAGATTTCTAATGGTCAATTTTGTAAACAAATTTTAAAACAGTATGAAAATATAGAGTGGCTATAACATTATATATTTTAAAATTGCATTTGTTAATGAAATGCAGATTCCTGTATTTCATGTGCTTTGCTAATTTTATAGTGTTGGTCTTATGTCTATTAAAAGCAATCTCAAACCTCCACTTTATACACATATGCAATTGTTTCATTATTTTTCAGTGCCTGCACCCTAGCATTGAAACAATTTCCATATAGATAATTTCAGTAGGGTGTGGTTGTATGTGCATATGTGTGCATATGTGCATGCCTGGGCAAACACCATCAGCATTTTCATATAAATGAAATATATATAAAATGTATAAACATTTCCTGAAATCGTTAGCTAAAATTTGCATTAGGTAATGAATAATGCTGCTTTTGATTGGAAGTGTAAGAAAGAGTTTTGTGAAATGCTCTATTCAACAACTAATCCTCAATAAAGTCTTCTAATTTGATTTTGATGGATAATGCGAAGAAAGAAAGACCCAAAATGTGGAAAAAAGGAAAATGCTTTTTGCAAAACTTTATTACAATCCACAAAAAGTGAAGAAAATAGGGTTGTGTGTATTAACGCATAACTTTCCAAATTCTAAGGAAAATATTTCTAGTTATTGTATCCGAGTCTTCTTTTAGGAAGATGCAGTTTATAATTTTGCATTTTCTAGATACAGCATTGCTAGGTAAGTCCTTATGTCCCTAGAACAAGTGGTCTAGGCAGGGCTCATCGCCAAAAGATATTATTTGCATATACAGTCCTCTCTGGTGTCCTGAAGAATAGGTTCCAGGACTTCTACAGATATCAAAATCCCCAGATGATCAAGTCCCTTATATAAAATGGCATGGAATTTGCATACTGTGTAACCTACACAATCCTCCCCTGTAGTTTAAATCATCTTAAAGTTATAGTACCTAGTACCATGTAAATACTAGGTAAATAGTAGTTATAATGTATTGTTTTTAAATTTGTATTTTTAAAATTTTTGTATCTTTCAATCTTTTTCAAAATACTTTTAATCTGTTGGTTGAATCTGCAGATGTGGAACCAGTAGATACATGGGGTTACTGTATTTTTGCATATTATATAAAATAATAAACATATGTATCATATAATTATTGTCATTATTATTATTGTTGGGAAAAATGGAACGATGAATGACAATTAGCCTGAGTCTCTAAGCCTTCAATAGGAGTGAGATGTGGGGAGAAACTACAATGTGAACCAAAGCACTGGGTAGGGCACAAAGGATAGAAAAAGTACTTAACTGAGAGGGATTTCTGGATCCATCGTTTATTTATAAAGCAATTCTTATGTTCTTTCTTTAGCTAAAAAATTTTCCAATCTTCATACATATTTCTACATATATTATACAAATTATGGTATAATTATTGTATTGTTTGTAGGTAATATGAGGTACAGACTAAAAATAAGTAGTTAAAGCCTACTATTCTGTGCCAAAGCAGGACAAAAAGTAATTTTCAGTGAAGGGTGGGTAGGGGATTTTAACATAGTTCATATAACAGCAAACCTCTCCGCAGTGCACAATTTCCTATAGGTCTGGACAAATTATGTAAGTTTATAAAACCCCAAGACTAGGGAAGATGGCGGTGGGGAAGTTGCTGGCTGCAGTTCAAACAGCATTGAATGTTAGTCTTGCCAAATTTCCATAGCTTGTAGCTAAGGAAGGTACAGACTACAGTCTGATTGATACAAATTTCTGTTTCCTTCCACATAGCAAACACATACTTTCCACAGGAGCACAGTAACATGATTCATAATTCCTTCAGGTATTAAGTGGAAAAACATCTGTTCGCTTGATTACATTTATAGATACACACAAATACTATAATGGCTAATTTGGAATAGGTCATTTGCTTGCCAGTTATAGGTAATGTTAATATACATAAATTCTGTATATGTGAAGAGTTGTGATCTCAAAAAGATCTAGAGGCAAAATCGACTCCAATGGTTTTCTTTACATGTGTTGTACACGTGAGCAGCTCAACTCTGCTTCAATGGCTTTTTCCTTTGCATGTAAACAAGCTAATATGATAGGCTATAAATAGTGGATGCCCAACTTGCATTTTAAGTTTTTACTGAGCCAGGAGAGAACCATTAAAATTATTAAATGATTGGCCAGTATCCTCAAGGAACTTTGAATTTTTAAATATGAAGGAAGGCTTGAGGAAAGATTAACTAACATTTGTTAAACCTATGAATTTATTCTATTTACAGTTAGCTCTTAGCAAAACTGTAAGAGAAATTTGCCTCTAGGGAGATAATCTATTGGCTTTCTTCTCCCTTTATGATCTCCTTGCTCTGCCTCCACCCATTTCAACATATCAACTCTTTATTTCCTGGGTAGCTTCCATCACCAATCTCTGCACTAACAATCTACTCATCTACTCTCTCAGCAGTTGTCAAATCTGTAATATATTAACATTAACTATAGTCACCATGTTGTACAAAAGATCTCTTAAATGTATTCCTCCTGTCTAAAACTTTGTGCCCTGTGACCAACATCTCCCCAACTGCCTCTCCCCAGCCTCTGGTACCATCCTTCTCCTCTGTTCATATGAGTTTGATTTTTTTAGAGTCCACACATAAGTGAGTAGATTTTAAGTGTTCTAACTACAAATAGTTAAGAATATGAGGCAACGCATATGTTAATTAGCTTGATTTAGCCATTCCACAATGTATACACATTTTAAAACATCATATCTTACCCCATAAAATATGTATACTTTTTATTTGTCAACTAAAAAATAAATCTGCTCTCAGTCGCACATCAAGGATGACACACTCATGTCATTCTAAACATATTTCTTGCTATAATAACCCCACATTAAAAAGATTGGCCAAAATTATAAAGCTCTTTTGAGGACCTTTAATAGGAGGCATGGACTTAAAATAGTTAAAGCCTACAATTCTGAAAGAATGTTCAGGGAACCCGAGTCCTAAGTAACTTTTTAAAAGAAGGTTCCATGGTCAAATGTTTAGTAAAGGTTATTTATCCCTATACTGGGATTTCAGTATTCACTTTTGGACAGTAAAGACTCAGTTTGTGAAAAAAAATTCTTTAATTCTATTTAACATGGTATTTGGCAATTGTATTTGACTATGAAAAGCAATTACAGCTGGCCCCTGTTTCTGTGGGTTATGCATTGACAGATTCAATTAACCACAGATAAAAAAATATTGGATAAAAAGTTGTGCCTGGGCTGGGCGCAGTGGCTCATGCCTGTAATCCCAGCACTTTGGGAAGCCGAGGCAAGTGGATCACTTGAGGTCAGGAGGTTGAGACCAGCCTGGCCAATATGGTGAAACCCCATCTCTACTGAAAATACAAAAATTAGCCGCACGTGGTAGGGTGCCTGTAATTCCAGCTACTTGGGAGGCTGAGGCACAAGAATCGTTTGAACCCCTGGAAGGTGGAGGTTGCACTGAGCCAAGATTGTGCCATTGCATCTAGTCTGGGCAACAGAGCGAGACTCCATCTGAAAAAAAAAAAAAAAATTGTGCCTGTACTGAACATGTACAGACTTTTTATGTTATTATTCCCTAAACAATGCAGTATAACAAGTATTTACACAGCACTGACATTGTATTAGGTATTATAAGTAATCCAGCAATGATTCAATGTATAAGGAAGGGTGTGCATGGATTATATGCAAATAACCATTTTATATCAGGGACTTGAGCACCCTTACATTTTGGTATCCATGGAGATCCTGGAAGCAACTCTTCAAAGATATCAAGGAATGATTATTGATGTCAACAGCAGCTCATCCGGAGCAGCTGCTGCCATGATGCCAACTGCAATGGGGGAGGTGTAGCTGGGGTTGCATGCTCCATGGAGCTTGGCGGTAGCGAGGAACACACAGAAGCCCTGCCCCCTTCCAACTTGGAGGGGCAGGAGCTCCACCTTCTTGGATGGCAGTCACCCAGCCATGGCTGTAGATCCAGGCGTCTCAGCTCTCTTGGGGGCTCAGGAAGCCCCTCTTCCCCTGCAGGCTTGGAAGTGCCTGCTCCTGCTGCCTGGCCTTTCTCTGCTCCTGGCACCTGCTTTGATTTTGGAGCAAAGTTGTGGCCAAGCGTAGGCACTGTCACCAACCAGCTGAGTGTGCATGCACCTGGGGCCATGCTGACATGCCAGCACCCTGCTGCCTCAATCCTTTCCAAACTTTGGGCACTGGTGAGCATGGGAGGGAGGCCAAGGGGGACTAAGGACAGCTTGGTGCAGACTGCAGGCACCCCTCAGCACAAACAGCCTGGGTGTCATGAGCACCATGGATGGCAGGTTAATGGCAGCAGGAGGCAGACAGGCTTCAGGATGGAAAGGGATGGGTCCCCAGTGAAACCCCACCTTCAGGCCATGGACGACCTGAGGGCTGGGGGCTGGGCTGCCAATTCTGTGGATCAGAGTGAGAACTTATAGTGTGTTTCTGGGTCCACCCATGGCCACCCATGGACCAGCAAACACTTCCCCCCATCTAAAGCCCATAAAAACCCCAGACTCAGCGAGACTCTAAGAGACAAAAGGACAACCTGCCTGCAGAGAGAAGCTACCTGCTGTGGGTTTCCTGTCTGCTGAGAGCTGAACAGACAATGGATGTCCTGCCTGCAGAGAGAAGCTATCCACTAAAGGTCTCCTCTGAGCTGTTGTATCACTCAATAAAGCACCTCTTCACCTGGCTTACTGTCTACTTGTTGGCATACCTCATTCTTTCTGGACATGGGACAAAAACTGGGGACCTGTCAAATGGTGGGGCTGAAAGAGCTGTAACTAGGGTTTTTAGGGGCTGCAGAGGGGAGGAAGTATGTGCTGATTGGTCCACGGGCAGCCATGGGCAGGCCTGAAAAAAAGGCTGAAACTTGCCCCTTGTTCACCATGTTGTGAATGATGTGACCTAGGAACTCCCTGAGCCAGGGCTGTGACACCCTTTTTTGGGCTCTGTGGTTTGTGGTGTCTCCAAGCTTCTGGGTGCCACCACGTTCCCTGCTGCCAGCCATGGAAGCTACTTGCAGTATGACTGATCTAACCATAGCCTCACAGGGAGCCAGCACCCATGCTGGCACCTGGAGCTGCCCTCCCCTCCGCAACCAGTGTGACCGCCTGTGTGCAGTGGCTTAACCTCATGCTGGCTTGCTCACATGACGCTTGCCACTCTGCACCTGGCTCGGCCTTTGCAGGTGTGGGATTCAGGCAGTAGTGAGAGCTGAGCACAGCCTACCAGGCAGAGTGGCGGAACGAGCCCAGGGGGGTCCAAGAAAAACTTGGGCAAAGGAACCTTCAGCCATAGAGGTTTCTAGGGAAAAGCAATGCCCTGAGGATCCTGTGACAGTATTATTTGTTTCTATATCACCTTTTAATATTTATCAGAGTAAGTGTTTCATGGAAAGCTTTACTGAAAACGCTGCTTTAGGGAATTTGTTCATTGCCTCTGAACTCACACCACACTAGTGGTTTGGCATTACGACATTCTTGGGACAGAGAACTGTGCCCAGTGGTCTTTTCCACAAAGGACAGAGGAAATAAACTAAAATTATTTACTGATAAGAAGATTTCTGTGATACTGATCATACTTTATACTTGCTATCTGGAGAAGGTCTAAGGACTTTAGACTGAAAGATAGTTTTTAATCTTTTTGGATTAATTTAAGATGTGAGATATTGTATTGTTTTACTACATGAGGCCCAATAAATATACATGAAATTTCCAAAGTTTGTTGCAGAAAGATTTTCTTTTGCTGGACTTTAAATTCCTATTGTTTAATGCTCAAATAAGTACCATCTTCTTCCTTCTGCATTATTTTCATCATAGCATTTACTACCATCTACTATATATTTTGCTTATTTATTTTGCTTATTGTTGCTTTTCCTTTTCTCCATTAGAATGGAATCTCCAAGATGAAAGTGACTTAAATTTTTTTTTAAATTGATGTATAATAGATGCATATATCTTTAGGATACATATGATAGTTTAATACATTCATGTGATTTGTAAAGATCAAATCCATTAATTGGAATATCTGTCACCTTAAATATTTGTCTTTATGCTAGCAACATTTAAATTATTCTTTTTTAGCTATTTTGAATATAAAGAGTAGATCATATTTAATATAAAATGAAAGTATAGCCAATTATTATAAACTATATTCACCTTACAGTTCTACAAAACACTAGATCTTATTTCTTCCATCAAACTGTACATTTGTTTGTACTTGTTAATGAACCACAAATGAATTCCCCTCCTTTTATTTGTTATTGTGTATCAGGGGAAACCCCACCCATGATATTTAGCATGGGTTCTTTTCTATTTCCCTAAGCATCTCGGCTGGTCTGAGAAATAAAGGGAAAGAGTACAAGAGAGATAAATTTTAAAACTGGGTGTCCCGGGGAGACTTCATATGTCAGCAGATTCTGTGACGCTCCCTGAGTCGTAAAACCAGCAAGTTTTTATTAACGATTTTCAAAAGGGGAGGGAGTGCACAAATTAGGGTGTGGGTCACAGAGATCACATGCTTCGCAAGGTAATAAAATATCACAAAGCAAATGGAGGCAGGGCAAGATCACAGGACCACAGGATGGGGCAAAATTAAAATTGCCAATGAAGTTTTGGGCATGCATTGTCATTGATAACATCTTATTAGGAGACAGGGTTTGAGAGCAGACAACCTCTCTGACCAAAATTTATTAGGTGGGAATTTCCTTGTCCTAATAAGCCTGGGAGTGCTACAGGAGACCAGGGCTTATTTCATCCTTTGACTTGGACTGTAAAAGATGGCCACCTCCAAGGGGGTTGTTCACAGACTTACCCTCAGGGTGCATTCTCTTTCTCAGGGATGTTCCTTGCTGAGAAAAAGAATTCAGCGATATTTCTCCTATTTGCTTTTGAAAGAAGAGAAATATGGCTCTGTTCCATCCAGCTCACCAGCAGTCAGAGTTTAAAGTCTTATCTCCCTTGTTCCCTGAACATTGCTGTTATCCTGCTTTTTTTTCAAGGTGCCCAATTTCATATTGTTCAAACACACATGCTCTACAAACAATTTGTGCAGTTAACGCAATCATCACAGGATCCTGAGGTGACATACATCCTCATCAGCTTACGAAGGTGATGGGATTAAGAGATTAAAGGAAAGACAACCATAGGAAATCACAAGGGTATTGTTTGGGGAAGTGATAAGTGTCCATGAAATCTTCACAATTTATGTTCAGAGATTGCAGTAAAGACAGGTGTAAGAAATTATAAAAGTATTAATTTGGCCGGGCGCGGTGGCTCAAGCCTGTAATCCCAGCACTTTGGGA
>NW_012115311.1:4571487-4575757 GCF_000951035.1 Colobus angolensis palliatus | reverse complement strand
ATCACAAGGTCAGGAGATCGAGACCATCCTGGCTAACACGGTGAAACCCCGTCTCTACTAAAAAATACAAAAAACTAGCCAGGCGAGGTGGCAGGCGCCTATAGTCCCAGCTACTCGGGAGGCTGAGGCAGGAGAATGGCGTGAACCTGGGAGGCGGAGCTCGCAGTGAGCCAAGATTGTGCCACTGCACTACAGCCTGGGCAACAGAGTCAGACTCTGTTGCCCCCCCCAAAAAAGAAAAAGTATTAATTTGGGGAACTAATAAATATCCATGAAATCTTCACAATTTATGTTCTTCTGCTGCGGCTTCAGCTGGTCCCTCCATTCAGGGTCCCTGACTTCCCGCAAGAGTTTACCTCCAGAGTCTAGAATAGTGCTCAGCACATGAAAAATATTCAAAATGCTGTATTTGTTAAGTAAATCAAGTAGGCACTGGAGTATGTATTAATATTTAGCTGTTTCATCAGCATGTAGGTAATAGATATATCCACAAAAATAGATGAACCCATCAAAAGAGGATATATAAAATGAGATTGTAAAAATGCTTGAGGTGAAACAGTGAGCCTCACCAACATCTATAGGGAGGGAGGGGAAGACAAACCCCAGTGGGCACTGAGAAGGAGAAAGGAGGAGACAAGGGGAGAACCAAGAAAGAATGGTGTCTTAAAGATAATTGGAGAAGAAACCACACAGAGGGAAAATTTGCTAAGACTTCAGAAAGACTGGATATGATAAACATCTCTCCTCTATAAAGACCCACTTTTAATTACCATACTGTCTTTTATAAGAGGTATTCTATACCTCATTTTATACAATTTGTACCAGGGAAATTTTTTAGTAGCTTTTACACCATGGTAGTTATAAAGAACTTTTAATGCTCATCTTATGCTGTATTTGTTTGTTTATTTATTTATTTATTGTGCCCTTGATTTGGGAAAAAAACAACATGTAATCAGATGAACTTTGGAAATCACTTTGGAAGTGAAAGAGTTAATTTTTTGGCATCCTATGTAGCTCTAGGGGAAGTGTGTAGAGTAAATGAAAAATGGAGCAGTAGTCCCAACTCTGTATAATCTCAAATCATGTGATATTCTCTTGGGGTTGATTCTAATCAAGTTTGCTGTATGAAAGGTCACTTCCATTATCCTGTGAGGCAGGTCCTAAATAGAATGATGACAGACATCAGCTTTTAATAATGCAATAGGAGTTGAATTCTCTTGACCGTAGGCAGATGCCAAACTTTGTGGTGGCTTTTATACCCATTTATATGTAATTTGTAATATATTGGTGAATTGGTATAGTATGAATGTACTATGGATATTTTTTCTTTCTAGCTAAGTCTGTTTATACATCCAGAGTTCCCTAGTTGTCAGAATAACGACAATGAAATTATTTATGCTTCACATTATATTTAGATTCAGAATGTGGTGGCCTTTTAAGTTTAATTAGGACGATTCTAAAAATATATGGATTTCTGGTGATTTGTAAAAATATTAAATCACCATCTCTATAACCAATAGCAGTGTGCACATTTGGGAAGCTTCTACTATTCTAACTGAATTCAGTGAAGTTTTCATTTACTACTTTGTACTTCAGAATTACACATGAGAAAGAAAAGGTAAGAGTTTACGTGTACATTCTTTAACATCAACAGCTTCTGGTCCCATTTACTATATTTCTGTAGCTGTATAAACATGCTACGGCAATTATAATGATTAATATTAATTGATAAGTGATTTTCATATTAACCTATTTTAAAAAAACATATCAGAATGACATAAAAATCTTTAAGTCACCAACTAGTGTTATACTTTTTAAAGAGTGGGCCACACTTTAAAAAAAGAAAATGCTTTTCCCTAAAATAGGTGTTTTTATTAATTGTGAATATATTAATATGAAATTTGACACAATCAGTATCTTGATGTAGTGGAAAGAAAATTAGACTCTCAATTAGGAACCTTGGGTTCCAACCCTAATTCTATCACTATGTGTTTGCCCTTTGATGATCTCTGGGCCTCAGTTTCTTTGTATGATTCCTTTCTTATCCCATTCTGTCTTTAGTATCTTATGATTGTGAGTTATATTCATGAATGAAAAAAAAAAACCATGTACAAATTTGGATTGTGTCCATACTTGGATAATCTATTGAAAATGCATCAGGTTTTTAAGTATAATGAAGTGAATGAAGGATTTTATTTTTCTTTCAATGCCAGAATCCTCATAGAATAAGAGATGTTCAAATCCTATGGTAGAGTGTTGTAAATTTTGTTCTACCAACAGCCCAATCCTCCTGATGTGTTTTATTTTTGCTGTCGAGGGGTCTTTGAAGTTTCTTGGAAGAAGCTCTCAGTGCTCTATGGAGAGATAAACCAGAAAAGGCAAAGTTAATACGAGGAATGCAGCACATGAGCTTGAGGTTGCTGGTGCCATTTGTCATTTCTTGCCAAGGACGGGTGCAGCTTTAGTTGCCAGGAGTGGCAGCGTGGCGTCATCTTTTCACTAAAGCATTAAGCCTGGGCTAAAGAATTGCTGTCATCTTAGTTAGTACCTTGTTTTACATTCTTTAAAATATGAACTGTCATTTTCTTAACTTCTTTTTACAATAATTTTTTATTTCGGTGATCTGTGTTGAAAAACATCGGGGAAAGTAAGAATAATCTGAACTCTAGGTTTCTGCTACAGTTGTAAATTTCTAGGTGTCTGTTTGACATGCTTTTAAAACTTAATTGGAAAGCAGAGCAGGAGAAAATATGCTTTAAAAACACTTCCAGTTCTTGATATATGAGCCAGAAATGGGAATGGCTAGGGATAGGTTTGTTTGATGTGCAAAAATCCATTTAACATTACATAACCCCAACCCCGCCCAACTCTTTGATGTGGGATATCAGGAGTCTCCTGTGTTTTCTGTTGAAATAGATAAGACAATTACAGGCTCTGGGCTGAAGTTCTGAGGGTATTATGTGTGTGGGTATAATCATACTCTTTTTCTTCTGAAACTTTTAGAGAACACTTTCCAGATGTGGTCTTTATTCATTTTGGACATTAAAAATATTGTGTCTTGCATATACCCAGAGCTGTGAGAACAGCCTTGGAGAAGAAAAGAGAACTGCTGAGTAAGATTATTTTGAAGGAACTCAGTCTAATTTTGGAGAGACATTAACACAAATAAAGCAAAGAGTATACTGTACAAGATGTTGTTAGATTGTGGACTAAAGGAATTCTGAAATACTGCAATTCACTTAAGTCTCTATTACAATGTTTCTAAAAATTTATCGTGATTCTTGGAAAATAAAATATCCCATTTGGGAATTTTTTCAAATAATTGAAGTGTACCACCTTGATATTTTTATGATACATACTCTCTTCCTTAATAAAAATCTCTTATTTTTATCATGTGATATATCAGGATCACATTATGGACATTACATTACAGATTCTTTGAGCTAGAAATAAATTTAGAAATGGTCTTGTCTAATCTTTTCATTAGATGGTTGCAGAAACTGAGCCTAGAGACTGTCCCAAGGGAGAACAGGGACTAGAATCTAAGTTTTGCTGACCGTTGGAATTTTATTATAGTATCATACTGTGCTTCAGATATTATCTTCTGGATCTCTGATGTATGTAGGGCTATTTTTTTTCACGGTGGTAAATGGTCTTAGGCTGTTACGTTTTTATAATTTTTCTCTTTGTTACTTATGGTTTTCTCTACATTTTTCTCCATTGTCAACCTTACAGCAGTTTCTAGCACTGTCAAGGTACCTGGCTTAAACTGGGAAATGGGTTCTAATTGCTCCTCCCAAAAGTCAATAAGTACCATGGAGAAAAGGGAAATGTTTATTTAATGGGTTTTGAGAAGACAAGCATGTGGTTTCCTGTTTTCCCCTCTTTGCCACATTCTATCTTCATCCTGGTTGACTTCAACAGTTCTGATGATGATGGATCCAAATGCTGGATTCCCAGTTCTTCGAGGGCCTCATTTCCCATGTTATTTACCTCTACTCCACTTCCGTCACTCATTTTCATGACCATTCCCTTGGCCTTGTCATTACTCAGACACTTTACCACTAAAACTTTAAGACATTCTTTCTCATTTAGTGTCTTTCACCGCATCAGTGCCAAAATAAAGGGATAGGTCTGGCATGGTGACTTACGCCTGTAATCTTAGCACTTTGGGAGGCCAAGGCAAGCCAACATTTGAGGCCAGAAGTTTAAGATCTGCCTGGGTAACACGTTAAGACCCCCAACTCTACAAAAAAAAAAAAAAAAAAAA
>NW_012115311.1:4565289-4571437 GCF_000951035.1 Colobus angolensis palliatus | reverse complement strand
TCTTTCTCATTTAGTGTCTTTCACCGCATCAGTGCCAAAATAAAGGGATAGGTCTGGCATGGTGACTTACGCCTGTAATCTTAGCACTTTGGGAGCTGAGGCAGGGGGATTGTTTGAGCCCTGAAGTCTGAGACCAGCCCGGGCAACATAGTGAAACCCTATCTCTAAAAAAAAAAAAAAAAAAATAGCGAGGTGTCATGGTGCATGCCTGTAGTCCCAGCTACTCAGAGGCTGAGGATTGTTCCACTGTATTCCAACCTCATTGACAGAGTGAGACCTTGCCTCTATTAAAATTAAATAAAGAGACTCCTAGGTCCTTGAACTGATTTATATTTATTCTTCTGTCTCCTTCTGTGTCTGTTTTCTTTCCTAACCAACTTGTAGTTCACACTCAATCACTTTTATCATGCTCTTGGCATTATTCTTGACTCCCTTCAACCCATTTTTAAATTTCTTAGTCTGGGATCAGCAACTTACGCAAAATGTCTCCATTAAGTTTATACCAGAAAGCTGTTGGAAAGCTGAATAGCTTTGAGATGGGTGCCACCATAAATTCAGTCTCCTATCTCTTATAGTATTTTAATACTGTCCAGAATTTCCTCTACCTTTGCCTGGAACAACTCTTTCTCCTATTCTCCACAACTTACAACGCTCTTCGTTTTTTCAAACATGTTTTTCTCTTACTTTTGCTGTCACTATCATTGGATGTTCTTACCCCACAAAAAAAGAAACCATCAGGTGAGAACACCTCAACCTTCTGCCACCAACCCTAAAATACAGCAGCCTTTGAATCTTTTGTTTTCCTTTTGTCAAAGGGTGTATTGTGAGCTAGGGACCAATTTTATTTTACTTTTTCCATATGAATAATTAGTTGTCCCAAGGCTATGTATTGATTAAGTAATTTCCTCACAGGATATTTTGAAAAAGTTATTACTGTATTTTTTCCTTTTATGCTTACTCTGTTCATGAGCTCTCTATCTGGTTAACAAGTCTATTTCTCTGTCATTTATCAATTATCACATAATTTAATGACTACAGCTTTTTTGTAGATCTTGATATCTAAGGGCAAGTCCTTCTACACATTCTTTTCTTCAAAATGATTTTATCTATTACTGGGGCTCTCTTCTATATGAATTTAGAACCATGCTTTAAGTTACATTTAAAAATTCTTTTGGGGATTTTAATTGGAATTACACTGAATTTATACATTAACTTTGGTGAGAACAGAAATCTTTATAACATTGAGTCTTCCAATCCATGAATATGGTATATCCCTTCATTTAATTATTCTTTTATCTCCTCTAATAATGCTTTATATTTTTCTCTATGAAAGTGTTTTCAATATTTTTAGGAGTTTCTCTGAGTATCTTATAATTTTTCAGGCTATTTTGAATAAGAATTTTTCTACTAGAGTAACCTTTCAAATCACTCAATGATCTTTGAGCATTATTTGCTCAAAGCAAGAGAGCTGCCTAGAATCTTTCAAGATATTTTCATTACCCTTGGTATTAACATTTAGACTTTGACAGGAGATGTATATTTCTCTTACACTGTTTCTTCTCTCCCCAGCCTCATCTTTCTTACTAGCCTCATCATTTTCTTTAAATTCCAGCCATGTAGAACTCGTGTTAACCTTGATTTATTTTTCCCCTTAGCTCCTCACGTCTATTGAATTCATGGACAAGTGCTGTTAACTCCAAAACTCTATATACAAAATGCAACCACTTTTGTCATCTCCAGTGCTTATATTCTAGACTGAGCCAGGATTCTCTCTATACTGGCTGACTATAGTACACTGATGATTTCCTTCCCTCCTTTGTCAGCTCTCTACAATGCATTTTCTACATAGTAGTCAGAATGATCTTTGAAAAATGTAAATCAGACTCCATATTTCCTCTCCCTAAAGCCTCTGGTGGCAAATAAAATGAAAATCTCTTATTCTAAGAAAGCCATATAGGACTTGATTTCTGCCTGGATGCCCACTTTGTTGCAGGTCACTGTTCTCCTTGGCCAGTATATTGCAGCCACTCTGGTCCATTCTTTGTTTCTCAAACACATCAGGACTTTGCCGTTTTTACTGTTTTCTCTGTCTTAAATGTGTTTTGCCTAACCAAAATGTAAACAGTAATAGACCAGAGGCTTTTCCATGGCTCTATTCCCAGCCACCTAACGGTTCAATACATATTTGTTGAATAAATGTATGAATGCATTTTTTTTTTGTTTCCTCAAATGCACTGGGCTCTTGCCTTTGATTCATCTCATATGTTTCTCTTTGCCTGAAACAACATCTTTCTCTGTTTCTCTCTCACAACCTTTCCCACCTTTGCCCAGAAATATTATCATCTAAATATTACTTTGATTTCAACCTTTGGACAGCTTTCCCTGATCACTATCCTGTAATCTTCCTTATAGACTTATGGAGTGTTGGGAACAGGGGTTTCTGATATGTATCCTGTATACTATGTACATCTGCTGTTTTTTTTTTGAGACAGAGTCTCACGCTGGTGTGCAGTGGCGTGATCTTGGTTCACTGCAACCTCCACCCCCTGGGTTCAAGCAATTCTCGTACTTCAGCCTCCAGAGTAGCTGGGATTACAAGCATGCACAACCGTGCCTGGCTAATTTTTGTATTTTTACAGGTTTTCACCACGTTGGACAGGCTGGTCTTGAACTCCTGACCTCAAGTGATCCACTCCCCTCAGCCTCCCAAAGTGTTGAAATTACAGGCGTGAGCCACCACTCCTGGCCTACATCTGCTTTTATATCATTATATTTTCTACTAGACTATAAATCCCTTGGGGCAGGGGTTATATCCCCCACTGTATTTGCAATGTCTAGCACTTTCCCTTGATCGTGGTATAATTACTCAACAAATGTCTGATGAATCGACAAAGGGGTGAATGAATGACTAAACCTGTTTTAAATTCCCAAAGCACGCATTTAATTTCATTTATCTCTCTTATCTATGTCCTAGAATACTGGTAGTATCTCAAAAATAAACTCTAGAGATCAAATTAATGTAGTTCATTTGTGGTTCCTTTTATCCAAGAACCCCAGAGAAATTTAGAAATATTATTTGAACAAAGTCTATTTTTCTGCCTTTGTAGTGTATCCCTAATGAAGGTAGATAAAAGTCATTGACAGGAAAAAAGGAGTATTTTCAGGGTACTAACATACTAATCTTTACCATTATTATTACTGTTTTCTTAAGCCATATCAACCCTTTAAATGCCTCAAGAACATCCTGATCCAGGAGCGAGAAAACACTTTTGACCAGCAAGCAACCTTGCTGGAGTAAAAGTTCTGCAATTTGGGATCTGCAAATCTCTGAATTTGATATCTTTCCTCTATTACCTGGAGGTTTTCTCTGGTTTGATCCTGGCTTCATTCCTTTTCTCTCTGGCTTTCTGGTTTATTTCATCTTGGTTCTCTGAATACTTGTGCTTGCTCGTTTGTTGAGCTGCATTTTGGACCTGGGTGCAAGCCTTCTTTTGCAGGTTACCTTCCCTTTCTGACATTCAAGCACTAGACCCAGACACTGTCATTTTCCAGTTCCCCAGGGAGCAACATATTCTCTAAAACAAAAAAAGCAAAGTATTTAAAAACCTGTATTTACAGACATACGGCATCTTAATCTTGATTTTTACATGGCTGGTTAGAAGTTATAGTTTTAAAAATCTAAGTAGTAAATACTGCCTATTTAAAAGTAGTTCTACATTAGAAATCCTGTTTCTCTTGGATATTGTAATAATTAAATATTTTAAAATTACTATACCATAGATCAAATTTTAGCAATTAAATAAGGATTATCCAAAAGGATGATTTAACCATCAGAAAGATACTAAAATTACACATAACTATGTGAGGAAAAAATTCATCTTCAAGCTATGTATTAAATTAAAGCAAAATTTAATTTCAATGATGATGATGATGATCATGGTGATGATAAACTAATCTGGCATCTATTAATACAATGCTAAGTTTAGTTCAACTAATGTTCTGCTTATTTGACATTCTTAAATATGGCATGATGAAGTTATTTTTTACTTTGGCTTCAGCTAAAATGATTCTTTCCAGTTTTCAGGAGAAAACATTTGCCAGGAAACCGATTCTACTGTCCAACTTCTAATGAGTTACTATGATCAGTGAGCCAATTTTTCTTTAGCCTAAGTAATATTTTACCAGTAATATTTTAAAAAGCATAAAATATGAGGAAAGTTACCTTTCCTCCATAACCATACCTAATAAATTTATCTTATGTTATATACCAGTTCAACTTAAGAATAGTTTCAAAACAAGCCTTGCACTTTAAAAATTGCCTAGAAGTCTAATATGCAGTGGTATCTAATTTTCAGCTAGGGTGAGGTGAAGCATCAGAGCAGATACAGTTTACCTTGCCACAAAATAGTGCTCAGTAAGAAATAATTATCGATATTATTATAAATTACCATAATTCATTTTCCTCAGGGGATTTTCTTCCCATTGACTATAGGTAAGTGAAAAGTCCAGAACAATTAGTAACTAGAGATAAAAATCTTTAAAAACTGCATATGGTTGAAACACTGCAACAATTCTATGAGTCAGGGGTTGGAAGAGAGGGAGAACAGAAATTTTCACTTGAATTTTTTTTTTAGAGGCTAAGGAGAAAGAATAACTACTTCAAGAAATGAAAATGGGTAGCCTAGAGTTTTTTTTTTTCTTTTTGGAAGGTAGAAAACCCCAGAATTCTGGAGAGCCATTGACCCAGTTCTTCCCTTTTTACTGCCCCTATTTGTCCGTGATTGAGACAATTCCGGGGGTATTTATCTTCCTTTGTTTCTACTGTGAATCCTGTTCCCTACTGGTTCTGAGGAGCATGGCTTTATGGATTATTGTCTCTGTCTTATAGATCTTAAATATCTTTGTTTTTATAACTTCTTTGTCCGAGGTCATAGGCATACTCAACGTGTTCCCTTCCAAAAACCAAAACCTATCACAAAATCCCACTGCTTCTCCTGCCTGCCCTTCTTACCTTCAACCTAGTTATACATTCCTTTCCTTCATTTCTTCAAGTCCATATGCCTTTTATTTGCTTTTATTGTCTTATTGAATTACGTGGGAATTCCAGTACAATGCTGAATAAAAGTAGGGTGAGAGGAGATATCCTTGCCTCATTCCTAATCATAGCAATAAAGCATTTAATTTTTCACCACAAGTTTAATACTAGCTGTAGGTTTTTCATAAATATTCTCCATCAAGTTGAGGAAGTTCTCTAATATTCCTGGTTTGGTGAGAGTTTTTTTTTTATCATAAGCGGGTTTTGGATTGTCAAAATACTTCTTCTGCGTCGGTTGATTAAAAAGTGTTATCTTTTGTTAGCCTGTTGATATAATGAATAAGACTGATATTCTAATGGTGAACGAGGCTTTCATATGTGAAATAAAATCCACTTGGTGATGATGCGTAGTTGTTTTTATGCATTGATTGTATTTGCTAATATTTTGTTGAAACTTTTTGTATCTGTGTTCATAAGAGATACTGCTCTGTAGTTTATCTTTCTTTTCAAAAAAAATTTTTAAATTATTGATTTAATGAATAAAAAATTATATATATGTATGTTGTATAATATGTTTTGAAACTTGTACACACTGTGGAATGACAAAATCAAACCAATTAACATATGCATTGTCTCATATGCTTGTGTTTTTGTGGTGAAGACCACTTAAAATCTACTGTCTTAGCAATTTTCAAATATATAATATATTGTTATTAATTATAGTAGACATGATGCACAATACATTTCTTGAACTTATTCTTCCTCTGTAACTGAAATTCTCTATCTTTTGGCAAACATTTCCCCTATCCCCTCCGGCTCCAGCTCCTGACAACTACCAATCAACTCTCTGCTTTCTATGTGTTTGATTACACTAGATACCTAGTATAAGTGGAGTCATACACTATTTGTCCTTCTGTGACTGGCTTATTTTGCTTAATGTCCTCAAGGTTCATCCATGTTGTCACATATAACAGGATTCCCTTCTTATTTAAGGCTAAATAACATTCCATCATATGTAAATACCACATTTTCCTTATCTATTCATCCACTGTTGGAAATTTAGGTTGTTTCCATATCTTGGATTGCAAATAATGTTCCAGTGAACATGTAAGT
>NW_012115311.1:4562363-4564224 GCF_000951035.1 Colobus angolensis palliatus | reverse complement strand
GAGGCCGAGGTGGGCAGATCACCTGAGGTCAGGAGTTCGAGACCAGCCTGGCCAACATGGTGAAACCCTGTCTCTACTAAAAATACAAAAAACTAGCCAGGCCTGGTGGAAGGCGCCTATAATCCCAGCTGCTCGGGAGGCTGAGGCAGGAGAATCGATTGAACCCAGTGGGCAGAGGTTTCAGTGAGCCAAGATGGTGCCACTGCACTCCAGCCTGGGCAACAAGAGTGAAACTCCATCTCAAAAGCAAAAACAAAAACAAAAACAAAAACAAAAAAACAAACATCCAGTATATCTCAGTCCAAAACACAGAATTTAATAGAAATGAAATGGCTGCATTCAGCAGGAGCAAACAGCAAAATCTCTTGGCTTTTGGTTTCTAGCTAGTGCCAGTCTTCAAGATGGTAACATCCAGCTACAGTTGAGAAAGAAGTGCAATTTTTGCACGGCCCCTGCTTGACTTTACCATACAAAACAAATCTAACTTACATTGTTGTTGCCTGGATACAAGTGTTTGTTTCCAGTCTATAATACAAACAAAAAATTAATTTTAACTTTATTTAGCAATGTGTCAGAAGACTTGATTAGACTTGAAACATACCCAAGAACTGATTTATAGCAACTTTTTAGCACATAATTATTATAAAAGGGTAACTATGTAGTGGAGGGTGGGTATTTGGTATTTTTTGGAAACATTTATCATTGTTTCCTTATCAAAGTCATTGAATGACGTGAAGAAGGACTTCCACAAGTTTTCCTGGACATACAACTTATGCAACTAATTAAAAATCTAAAAATTCAACTATTTTTGGAATTGAATTAGACAATTTCATTTGGTAAATGGATTTTAGAAAGGATGGAAAAAACAAGGATGGCATTTATTTATTATTCCTGCTGTCTGTGATTTTCAGGAATATAAAGGGCACATACATGTACAGAGTATAAAGTGGATGACTTTTATGTTCCAGAAGACAGATGGAGGCATGAAAATACCAATAAGAATGTAATGGGATTCATTTGACTTTCATTTTGCATGGCTGCACAGGTCTAGAATTCAGTGTGGTATCTTTAAAATAGTAAGAACTCTCTTCTCTATGAAAGTATAAGTAAATACACCATATTAACAAAAATATTTGAATGTATATTTTAAACATATAAATATCTTTGTTGATGTGATTTTTGATTGTTAATGAGAAATAATTCAGAAGAATTGAGAGAACAGAAGTACTTACTGTCTGGACGGAGGGAGAAGGAAACAAAGAACAAAGACGACTAAGATGGCGTACTTCCGGGTTCTTCATCACCAACTTTCCCGCGCCCGGGAAAGGCACAGGTCAACTGCGCAGGCGCCGCATGACGTCCGACCGAGGAAACTGAAACCTACCTGGCCGCGCCCACGGCACGGGCCCTCGACCCGCCCGCATCCCGCCTACCGCCCTGTCACTCCCAGGCCCAAGACATAAAAGCCGCTACCGGGAGGCGCCCGGCGCCAAGTTCCTCTGGCCCTTCTCATGCGCGGGCCTAGGAAGTTCGCCCCAGGACGCCGGAGACCGGTGAACCTCACCTCCTCTTTCTTTACATTGGCTACTGTAATGAAGTTTCTTTTTATCTTGCTCACTTGCCTTTTTCTCTGGCGCCGGCTCTGGTGGTCGCATAAAACAAATCACTTACTGTTACGTAAATCATTAGAATTGCTAAAATGTTTTGAATTTTATACTTTAAAATGCGCAGGCTGGGCGCAGTGGCTCACGCCTGTAATCCCAGCACTTTGGGAGGCCAAGGTGAGCAGATCATGAGGTCAGGATATCCAGACCATCCTGGCTAACACGGTGAAACCCCGTCTCTACTGAAAAAAAAAAAA
>NW_012115311.1:4493022-4562313 GCF_000951035.1 Colobus angolensis palliatus | reverse complement strand
TTAGCAACCATAACTTTGAAGTGGTACCAACCGTGACAGCTGGGTGACTTTCTCCAGGAAGGCTTGGCTGTGTGTGTGCAAGGGCAGCAAGAGCCCAATGCTGGTAAGACCCAGATCTGGAAATAGGTGAGTCAGGTCAGTGAGAGTGAGCTGTTAGGGGGATTGGAGGTACTAGAGAAAATAGTTAAAAAAGAAAGCTGTCAGATCCAAGTTAGATAAGGAAAGGAGTAAGAATATGGGGATGGATTGGGAAAGTGCACACCAAGTTGAAGATATGATGAGTTTGAAAAATTATTAATAGTTCCAAGCACGTCACCCCTTTGGTCAAAATACTTTAAATAGCTCCCCAAGTTTAAAAGGACTATAATATCCTTATTTTCAACTTGCAAAATAGATCTACCCCAACTGCTTGGTTTCTCCTCTTCAGTCCTGCTTTTCATTATTGAGCCTGGGCTTTCCAGGTACTTTCCCACATCTGCACCTTTATTCCTGCCAGCCTATTCTCCAGGGGTGATTTCCACGGTCTCAGCAGCTGTTTCCTCATTGTAGTTTAACTAATGGAAACACTGGAATGGAGTGGCTGAGAAGGGAGCAGTCTGACACCAACAGGGTAGGCCAAAAAGTAAAACATCAGGCCAGGGGCAGTGGCTCACGCCTGTAATCTCAGCACTTTGGGAGACTGAGGTGGGCAGATCACAAGGTCAGAAGTTCGAGATCAGCCTGACCAATATGGTGAAACCCCATCTGTACTAAAAATACGAAAATTGGCTGGGCATGATGGCGGGTGCCTGTAGTCCCTGCTACTCGGGAGGCTTAGGCAGGAGAACCTCTTGAACCTGGGAGGCGGAGGTTGAAGTGAGCTGAGATCGCACCACTGTACTCCAGCCTGGGTGACAGAGTGAGACTCCTTCTCAAAATAAGTAAATTAATTAATTAATTAAATAAAATGTGCAAATCATAGAAATTAAAAATAGAGATGCTTTTTTGAAATTTACTTATTACCTATCACAAGTATCTATCCCACACATCTCTTTAAAATAAAGTGAAATTCATGTCATAGAGGCTAGCAGGACTGGATTAATGAAATGTTTATTTATATTAGATAATATTTGGGTTGTTTATGAATAGAAATATTAGATTTTTTTTTCAAATCTGGTTTTCATTCTTTACCAATTTTTATTTCTTTATAATTGAAGCTAAAAATATCACAGCACAGAATATTTTTGATTAAATAAAAACAGGGACATATAAGTGTAAATGGAGTTACATTAATTAATTCAACAAATATTCATTGAGTCACTTACTTTGTGTTGAGGATAATGAAGAGAAAAAGATGATAAGGTTTGTGATCTTACGGAGTTTGTACTCTCCCAGGGCAACCCAGACAATAAAATGTAAACAATACAGTTCATTTGAAATTGTACTGATTGCTGTGAAGAATGATCTGTCACTGGATGATAATAGAGAGGGTGCTATTTTTGTAGTGTGGTGGAGGAGGGCCTTTCTCCATTATATTTGAGCTGAGAATTCATGACAACAGCCAGCCCTACCATGATTTGGGGTCTATGCTTCATAAGTATAAAGGAGTTTAGTGATAAAAAGAGACGTTAGAACTCAATATATAGTAGAGAAGAAATATTATGATTATTTATGCCTCTGTTTAGGTATAAGACATCATAAGCTGATTTTAGGGTATAGTAAGTACTGGAACACAGGTGAAATACAGGGTGTAGTAAGTACCTGAACAAAAGTATCCAGTAACTTACTACATTTACACGACGTTTAAAATGGAAACTATTTCC
This sequence comes from Colobus angolensis palliatus, assembly GCF_000951035.1. NCBI lineage: Eukaryota > Metazoa > Chordata > Mammalia > Primates > Cercopithecidae > Colobus > Colobus angolensis. Next base: position 4,560,511 of record NW_012115311.1, on the reverse strand, counting down.
CTTTTCAGACTTGTTACCTGGACTTTAAAGGTTGCGATGGACTGAATGTTTGTCTCCTTTCAAAATTCATATGTTGAAATCCAATCCCCAATATGATGGCATTTGGAGGTGGGCATTTTGGAGGTAATTAGGTCATACGGTGGAACCCTCATGAATGGGATCAGCGCCCTTATGAGAAGAGGCCAGAGAGTTAGTTAACGTGGAAACACAGTTCAAAGTTGGCCCATCTGCACCCCAGTCAAGAGTCCTTAGTAGAACCTGACCATGCTGGTCCTCTGTTCTTGAGCTTTCAGCCTCCAGAACTGTGGGGACATTTCTGTGGTTTGTAAGTCACCCAGTTTATGGTACTTTGCTCTACCAGCCCAAACTAAGACAACTGAACTTCACTAACTCATCCACATATTAATTTTTAAACTGTGTATTTTAAAATCTCCAATTTATCAGTCTTGGAAGGCATAGCTATAATAAACATGAGAGATAAGTACATTAGTTTTGGAAGGAGGTGGGCTTAGAGAACCATGATTTAGTAAGCATATTTAAAAAATGTAAATTTGATAATCATCTCTGTGCTGAAACTTTCCAGCAGTTGCCGTTGCTTTAGGATAATGTCCCCCAGTTTTAACATGGCTTTGAAGTCACTGCATGATCTAGCCCTTGTCCATGTTTCCCCAACCCCTGCACCCCCACACTGAAGTGCACTCTCACCTCCTTGCTATGCTTCTGATTCAGGACTTACCACACATGTTGCTCCACCTGCCTGCAGCACTTTCTCTGGGGAGTCTGTCACCTTACTAAGCCCTTCTAACTCTAGCTTATACTTTAAAGATCCAAGTTATGTCACCTTCTCAGGAGTTCCTCCTGGATCCCCTGACCTAGGTTTTGTTTCTCTGTGAAATGCACTGGTTTAGATTCAACCTAAACTAAACCTAGGTTCAGTTTCTACCTAAACTAAACCTAGGTTTAGTTTCTCTGTGAAATGGCAGTCATTTTTTATCCTTTCTGCATCATTTTTATTGTTTATTTTTCTTGCTATGTTGTAAACACAGTACGGGCCAGACCTGGGTCCGCCCTGTTCTCTGTGATTTTCCAAGAGATTCAACAGTAGGGACTATGGTAGCAATTTGTACATATTTTATTTAATCTTGATTTCAATGGCATTAACTAATTAATATTTCCATTTTATAGATGAAGAAACTGAGAGTCTGAAAGCCAGGAATTCAGAGCTATGATTAGAAAGTCCAGGTTCGTTTGGCTACATGCTTGTCACTGCTTACTAATAGGTTAAAACAAAAAGGTGGGATTTAAAGATAAATGGAGATTAAATAAATTTGCAGAGAAGTTAAAAGTGATTTCAAAGGATCCTGGGATTAAATCAGAGGTTTGAGGACAGTGGTAAAGGTTTGGGATGGCATCTAGAGGAGCAGACAAAAGAAGCTGACAAAGGATAAGTAGAGTTGTCTAGCAGTTTTGAAGGCCTCGTTGGTGTTAGCAACCATAACTTTGAAGTGGTACCAACCATGACAGCTGGGTGACTTTCTCCAGGAAGGCTTGGCTGTGTGTGTGCAAGGGCAGCAAGAGCCCAATGCTGGTAAGACCCAGATCTGGAAATAGGTGAGTCAGGTCAGTGAGAGTGAGCTGTTAGGGGGATTGGAGGTACTAGAGAAAATAGTTAAAAAAGAAAGCTGTCAGATCCAAGTTAGATAAGGAAAGGAGTAAGAATATGGGGATGGATTGGGAAAGTGCACACCAAGTTGAAGATATGATGAGTTTGAAAAATTATTAATAGTTCCAAGCACGTCACCCCTTTGGTCAAAATACTTTAAATAGCTCCCCAAGTTTAAAAGGACTATAATATCCTTATTTTCAACTTGCAAAATAGATCTACCCCAACTGCTTGGTTTCTCCTCTTCAGTCCTGCTTTTCATTATTGAGCCTGGGCTTTCCAGGTACTTTCCCACATCTGCACCTTTATTCCTGCCAGCCTATTCTCCAGGGGTGATTTCCACGGTCTCAGCAGCTGTTTCCTCATTGTAGTTTAACTAATGGAAACACTGGAATGGAGTGGCTGAGAAGGGAGCAGTCTGACACCAACAGGGTAGGCCAAAAAGTAAAACATCAGGCCAGGGGCAGTGGCTCACGCCTGTAATCTCAGCACTTTGGGAGACTGAGGTGGGCAGATCACAAGGTCAGAAGTTCGAGATCAGCCTGACCAATATGGTGAAACCCCATCTGTACTAAAAATACGAAAATTGGCTGGGCATGATGGCGGGTGCCTGTAGTCCCTGCTACTCGGGAGGCTTAGGCAGGAGAACCTCTTGAACCTGGGAGGCGGAGGTTGAAGTGAGCTGAGATCGCACCACTGTACTCCAGCCTGGGTGACAGAGTGAGACTACATCTCAAAAAAAAAAAAAAAAAAAAGAAAAGAAAACAAATAAAAGGTCAAGTCTAACACTGGACACTTCAAATAAGCCACAGATGAAAAAAATGTCAACTTACTAAAGCTGGAGAAGATACCTAACTCAGGTCCTTAAATTGCACATCGATGTGTCTTTTTGAAAGTGTTTTGGAAGGTTGAGCTTGTGTCTGGGCATCCACAAGTAAACTCACCCTTCCCTAAGAGGAAAGAGGTAAGCATGACATGATGATTTGATTGCTAATTAATTATGGAAGACAAGAAGTAAGTGACAAAACAGAAGCCAAAGTGAGCGCGATATCAGATTGACTATCCAGTGGCTGTTACTGGGGGTCGGAAGTGGAAGATGATACTGCAGATTGACCCTCCTCTGATGGTCATTTGCAGGAAATCTCTAGCAGTCAAGTGATGACTTTCAGGAGAAATGGAATTTGTCTTATGTCCATGCTGCCAACACCCATGTGCATGGCTGACATGCAGTAAGTAGCAAATAAATGTTTGTTAACTTAATCCATGAATATTTTGACTATTAGAAATCAACTTTCTTAGAAATAGGTTGTGAAATTTGGTTTTAATTGTGCTGTGAGTTTATTTAGAGGTACCCCTGCCCTATTTTCTGTATATGCTACTGGATTTCTCTTCCATTATTAATGAATTACTTCATCTTAATGATCAGATTAATGGAGTTTTTATGTTCGTTATTATATGAAAATAACCTAAAATTTTCATGAAAGCCTTACAGGCACAGATTTAGAATTCAGTGTGCATTTTAAAATCATTAGCTACAAACTGGAGAAACATCCCACTATGGGACTACATGTTGTAGTTTTGGTCAACAATTCTGTTACTCCCTTTTCTGCAAGTAGAAATCATAATATTGAAAAAAAATGTTGTTTAGTTTTTATTCTTTAGCTTTTTGTATTTTAAGAAATCATTGCTTTAATAAGCAATGATTTAATAAGCATTCTGTATTTTATAAATGATATAATGTTTCCAAAATGTTTCCTCAGGCTATGTAATAGCAAAACTGAGGCACTATAAGACACAGCGTAAACTAAGAACAGGGTCATGTTTATGGAAATAAAACATTCCTGACAATGTTCACATGCTTAAATAGAAGTAAGTAGTAAAATAATAAAAAAAAAAAAGGGAGAGAAAGAAAATATGCTCCAGTGTGTGCCTTAAGTTTTATCTTGTTTTCATTTTTTTGTTTCCTTGTGAATTTTCTTTGCTTTTCATTCTGTAGCCTGTTTTCCGTGAATAGATCACATTCCATGAGAAAGTAGAGCTGCTACAAGGGATAATTCATCCTCAAAACCTTGTGTTTTTTTTTTAAGTTTTTATAAACGGAAAAATGAACTAGCATATCCTCTTCAGTTATTAGGGAAATTGCTAGAGAGGTAGAGTGTAAGCATGGAAATATGTTTAAGATACTTGTTGGAAAATACACTTTCTGGTCCCTAAATTCCTAAGAATTTATCAGTATGTTTCATTTCCTCTTCTTTGGAAAAAAGCTGTTCCACAACCTCTAATCTTTACTTTTATAAGGAAAACCAAAAACCAAACCTCAAAGCCTTACTGCATCACCTAACCTCATTTTGGATTTTCTTGAGGTTATTCAAGGTTAAGTAAATAATAAACAATATGTAATATGTACACAAGAGTAGACTTGTTTGTTTATGGAGGGCTAATGGTGAAGGAAAAGAATCCCTCTGACTGAGGACTGGTCACTGAGATGCTCTCACTCATTCGCTGATGTCTGACAAAGAGCAACTATTGATTAAATAGTTGTCAGGAATTTCTGACTTTCTGTGCTAGCATTTATTCATATTTGTGCTGTTGATTGGGCATAAATAAAAGTTTATTTTGATACTAAATTGTCAGAGTCATCATTAACACAAAATATTTAATAACCCATGTCTCCTCAGCTGTATGATCACTTACATATTTTCCTGAGAAAAAAATAAGTTGTTTACGGAATGCTAGCTTTTAAGTCCTTTGAAAATTTGGAGTAGAGGGAAAAACAGTACAGTTAGTAGTACAAAAAAAAAAGTAAAACAAAATCATCCTTAGACAGATTTGGGAAAAGTTATCCTAGAATACTTTAAGAGCAGAAGGAAGGCATTGCAGAATAAAAAGAGCTCCTGGGGATGAAAAACATTAGAGCAGGAATCAAAACATTATTAAAGTTTGAAAGATATTAATGCAATTTCCTCATAACTAAACAAGTAAATAAAGGGATCCAATATAAGCAAAAAGATAAGATACAAGAGGTAGACAGTCAAGCTCGAAGATCTGACATCCAGCTAGTCTTAGTTTCGATAGGAGGACAGTGATTATGGAGAGAAGAAAAATAGCAACACAATGTCAGACTGAAAGGTTTGGCCAGGTATCCAGCACATAAATGAGAAATCAGTCACGCTAAGCCTCATCACTGCAAGAGTCCAGAATACCAAGAAGACGACCCTAAAATCTTCCAAAGAGAACCAAAAGCCGAGGATATACACAAAGGGACAGAGATCAGAATGACAGACTTTTCAAGGGCGACAATAGTAACTGGTGGACAAAGGCGCAAGTTGACCATGGAAATGAACGTTTCCATCTAGAATTATACATCCAGCCAAATGGTACATCATACATTGCAGCTATGATAAGACAATTTGAGACATGGGAATTCTAAAAAATGTATGTCTCTTAAAAGCACTCTTATGAAGTGAACAGTTGATCTGCTACAACAAAAAGAGGGAGAAGTCGTGAATGAGGATGACCTGGGGTCCAGAAAATAGAGTCCAGCAGGAGAGAAGAAATCCCCAGGATGTGGGTAAAGAGAAATACCACAGGTCAGCTGAGCAGCAGGCATAGCTGACAACAGGCTGGAGCAGGGTAGGGAGTGCTCCTGGAGCCATGCAGCAAAGAAAGAGAAGTTGGGACTGTTTGATTGGGACATTTGATTGTATTAAAGGAGTTTTTTTTAATAGTCCTTTAAAATAATTTGGGTAAGAATTAGTGTTAGGTGTATAGAAAACAAGAAAAATGCAAAAATAGACAATTCTAAGAGGAAGAAAATTTTAGTACATGATGTGAATCAGTTGTGAATAATATTTAAGTCCTATTAATGTGAGCTATGGCCATTGCATTAACATTTGTGATATAGAGAAAGAGTCATATTGAGAGGGGGGTGGCAGAAGAGGACTGAGAGAGCAGGTTTGTGGGAATACAAAGCAGGTAAATATCCATCCTTCATAGGAGGAAACTGATCAATAATGTTTGAAACTGTCAATTCAAAAATAGATATGTAAGTCTGTCATTTAGAAATACAGTGACAGAAACCAGAAGAAACAGCTAAAAGGAGTTGAAATTGTTTTCCTCTGGAGAAAGCCCTGGGAGGTCTAAAAGGGTGGGTATGGTAGAAAGGACTGTTTTGTTTTTTTTTTTTTCATTATAAGTTCTGTAGGACTATCTTTTAAAGCTAAGCACGTGAATTATTCTTCTTATTATTATTATTTTGAGACAAAGTCCACTCTCTTGCCCAATCTGGAGTCCAGCGGCATGATCATAGCTCACTGCAGTCCTGGAACTCCTGGTTCAAGGCATCTTCCTGCCGTGTGTGTGTGTGTGTGTGTGGCGGCGGGGGTGGGGGCAGTGGGTAGAAAAGGGGTCTCACTATGTTGTCCAAGCTCGTATCCAACTCCTGGCCTCAAGCAGTTCTCCTGCCTCGGCCTCCTAAAGTGTTGGGATTACAGGCGTGAGCCATCTCACCGGGAACACATGAATTATCTTGATATTTAAAAAGGCAATAAGAGAGGCTGAGGGAAACCTCTGGTTTCTTGTTCTGGTGAGTGTTCATTTCTGGTCACGAAGCCCTAGAGCTTGTGTGGTGGTTGATTATTGGCTGGAATGAGTTTAGTGCTCAGCCAATTAAATGGAAGAAGGAGACTTGAAGTAAGTATACTCCCAGGCTAATTTCAGCTCCACCATCTTCCTTATGACGTTGTTCGTTGGACATTCGGGAACGCAGGACTCACCCCACAAGCTACTGCCCGTAGAGAGCCGTCAGCTGTCAGTTCCCAGTGGGGATGGTCATGGCTGAAGAGAGTGAACCTGGTACGTCTTGCCAAGTTGCTTCATTTTCCTGGGTTTCAGCTTCTCTCATCACTCTTTCACAGAGATGATAGGGAAATCCCACCTCAGACTCACATCCACAGAGAAGTGTGGTTGTCTGTGTGGAAATAAAGATATACCGGAAAATATAAACTTGTTACCTACATGGCTAGCTTCATCCAGCTGTGGAAAGGGTAGACAGAGTTTGAAGACTGTCCTTGGAATAACACAGGTCTAACTACTTTGAGTAGTTATTGGATATCATAAGCGGATAGGGGAGGAGAAGAAAGGAGCAAAAGGAAACTGAGCTTGCTTCAACATCCTGGTGTCGACAGTGAGGGAACCATTGAACTCAATACATGAAAACTGTTCTAAATTACTAATTAAGAAAATAATGTCCTACTTTTGTAAGCATGAAAGCTGACAAAATTACCGCCTTGAACTATAATCCAGAGTTTATCCCTGAAGCTCCTTCTAGGTTACATGCAGGAACACATTCAATCAGATCGTCAAATTGCTGTTTTCTTCTGCAGATGGGATTTTCCAACAGGAGCAGAAAGTCAGTAGGAGAAAAGTTGGAGCTGCACATCCTCAATGAGTTGCTCTTTCTGTTATACAGAGAAAAGTAAAAGTTGAATGAAACCCACAGCTAAGAAATACCAAGTTAGACTAAATTAATAAAATGTGATAAGTGACTATGATTCATGTAGTTGAGCTTCACCATTGATCTGTAGGGAAAAAAGAGGCAGCTGAGCTGTCAAAATGAACAAAAAAGCAGTTACTAAAGTTGGCGGTAAATGAGGGACTGACAGGAATTTCCAGAGTTCAGACTTCCTGTAGTAGACACAGGAGTAAGTAGCCATGAGCCTTTTTTTTTTCTTGGAAATTCAAAGGAAAGTGGATCTAATTTTTTCTCTTCAATTAGCAAGTGATTACCATAAATCATGAACATGAACATAATTTTTTAAGAAATGTATTATAAAAATAAATTTGAATTATGCAGATAAGCAAAAAAGATATCACTTCTAATCCAAGTACACAGACATAATCACTAACAAAACTTAGATGTTTTTGAGATGAGAACTTTGTCCTACTTATTAACCATTAGCAAGATATACACATAATGATAAATATTTATTAATTTTTTCTATATGTTTTACATTTGAATGTCAATTCCATTCTTTAATGATAAATCTAAACCATTGCAAATGTGATTCAGGCAACCAGAATACTATTGATGACTTATTTATGAGATTATTTGCCTGTTTATGATTATTTGCTTTTTTATGAGGTTATTTGTACTGTTCGAGGGCTTTTTATTTTTTTGGATGGAACACTGTGTTAACCAAACCTGGTGCAGGATTTCTATTGAGTTGTCGTACAGCTAAGAGCGAGTATAGCCTTTTTAGTCTACCATTCCAAATGTGAGAAATTTTCTGAAGCATGTATGATGTTGAACTTTTGTAAATTTGATACAAATAGCTTACTATTTATCCAAATTATAAACCTGGTAGTCTCTGTTTCTTAGTGGAGTCAACTGGGTTAGAGGAGTATTAACGTGAAAGTAAGTTTTCCATACGAATATATTATTAGGAATTTAGGAAATGTGTGTTTTCCAGATTCCCAACTTATGTTTTACTCTAAGAAACTTGAATGTGTTCTACGAACACCATTTTCCTGAATACCAAGGGCTCTTGATTGACAATTATTTTTCTTTAAATAAAGAGCGATAACTAGGACAATGTATTGTGGAATGGAAAAAAAGCACTGAGAAAAATTTCCTGCTCTTTATGCTTCCAGAGTTTTTCTTATGACCCACTTTTAGCTTTATCTGAGGGGTGATATAGATGGGGTAGCCTCCGTTTGTGTGTGTGTGTTTGGGTGGGGCGGAGGGAAGGGTCGTGGCATGTAGCCAAATTAAAAAATAACTCTTGAGTGATACTCTTTTCTGGTTTTCCACTTTGCACTTTCCCTTTTTAAATAGTAGGATTTTTGTTTATTAAAAAGAAGTTTTATTTTACCTTTTTTGCCTACACTGTCTCTCTTCCTCTCCGTATCGATCAATCAGGATCATATGTGATCATTATTCATTCATTCATTTATTCAACAAATATTGTTTGAGGGCTGTGTATCAAGTGAGCCAATGCTCCTTTGAAAACAAAACAAAAAAGAAATGCTGCCAAGTGGAAACACATCACTCTTTATGCCTACTCTCCTGGGAAAGACAAAACGAAGTGTTCATTTATGTAAAAAGTAGACTGTGTAAAAAATTTCTTTATGTTCGTAGTAGCAAGAACTAATATGAATAAGAGCTTCTTAAATTAATGATATTCCAGGCTATAAAACAGTAGGATGTAACACGTTAATGTCTTTCAGTCAATATGGCAATCACATTTTTGTGTGGTACTGTCTATTAATATTTAATATATTAAAGACATGAATTTATTGTTTTTACTCAGTTCTTCAAGCATTAATTTTTTAAAAAGCTTGAATTCTGAGGATGTATTAGGATAACATGAAATTCCATACTCCACCAAAATGCTATATTGATTTCAGTTCATATATTACAACATCTGCCCTAATTCTTAATATTATTATATACCAAAAAATAGTGAAGTAGCAAGTTATCTGAGAAATTTGTCAATCCACAGCACACATTTTCTTTGGATAGTTTTAAATTTCACAACATGAGAAAACAGGCCTAGAAGGAGCTGGAAAATACATTAGTCAATGGATGATGGAGTATTGGATTTTGGCTCTGCCTAGATTTCAAATCCTAATGTCAAGAAAGGAAAAATAGAATGCCTTACACATATGGGCATAATGTGAGATGTCAGTGACACTTATTTAATTTTACCTTAAATAACAAATTTGTTTCGAATGTCACTTAATGTCTTACCAGCACTTTTCTCAGAAATGTGAATCACTGCTATTTGAGTCCCTAATCTGAGGTCCCAGGTCTCAGCCCACCTGCAAGGAAGGCAGTCACTATGTGGTGTTCATAAAACTGTTTCCCCTCTGCTTGCCTCCTCTTAGTGCTGTGGGCTGGAGATGTATATTCTGGCATTCCTGCTTTCCTCGAATGTCCTGCCAAGGCATTTCTGCCTGAATACACTCAGACCAAGGATGGCATATTAGAGAAAAATTTCTTTTCCAAACTGGATGAATCACTGCCTTTTCACTGAATTTCAGCTCTCCGTGACTATGGTGGAGAAGCTGTTGACAAAGTGTTGTACGCAGGGGTCACCTTTGACTCCCTCATCCTTTTCTTTATCTCCTCCTTATACTCATGTGTAGTTCTGTGAACTCTATCTTCCTCTCCCTATTGTTGGGAATTGTCTTTCTGATTCTGAATACTAAACCAGAATTAGATGTGGAAGTCTGATAAAGATTATTACCTTTATTATTGCTAAAACTGGATTGGAAAATGAAGCCTGAATTGATGGTCACAATGAGGCTTCGCACTGCTTTCCCCAGGTTTGAATCTCAGGATTCATGTGGGGAGACCATGGTACAGCCTACACTATGTAGCAGGCAGCACAGGGAACAGGAACTCACCTCACACCCATGAGGAGAAACCCTGAGAACAGGGATCTCTTAGAAGACATGGGCCTGCTGACTTGCCTCCGAAAGGCAGTCCCTGGACTCTGACACTGGTTTGTTAGTGTGTAGTGGACTCCGGTGGAGAAGGGCAATGACCCCTCCTTCATGCAGGTCTGTCCCCAGAGGCAACCAGAGGCAAAGCCTGCACAGTGGAGCTGTTTCCTTTCCTCTCTGCTGTCCATTGGGTTAATCAGTTCTCCTCCTGGGAGCAGAGTGAGCAGATGGGTTGGTGGAGTGGTAGAGAGGAGGTCTGAAGCCACCTTCCATACTTTTTTGGTGGTGTTTGTAATTTTTGTGTGTTGTCGATGGGAAATGTGGAGAGAAGGAAAAAGATATGCTTTTCCAAATTATTCTCCTCAATCATCAACTTACTCAGGCCTTCGAGACACCTACATTGATCGATGACTGCCTGATTGCACTTAAAATCCATTGGAATAAATGTTCTCTTAAAAATAAGATTATGTCACTCCCTCAGTTAAAATTTCCCTATTGGTTTTCCATAGTTGTTTGGATGTAATCCAAAATCCATGCTGTCTTGCCATGGCATTCTAGCCATTTTAACTATTCAGTCTGATTTGTCATCACACTTGCTGTCAACTTTTGCTCCAGGCTTATCAAACTCTTTGCAGTTTTCCAAGCATGCATGTCTTTGCTTATCCCGTTGCCTTAATTTTTGCTGCTCCCTTCCCCAGAAATACATTCCCTTGCTTTTTTTATCTGGATAGATCTCACTGAGCCTTCAGAACTCAACCTAGGCATAATTAATTAGCTCCCATTGGACACCTTCACTGAATTATTGAGGCGTGCCACCTCAAGTGGGGTTAGGTTTCTTCCAATGATCCTTATAGTATTTCCTGCTTGTATACTGTGATAGGGCAAAGGTCTTGTTATCTGCATATTCATATTGAATGTAGTCCCTAGCAGATAATAAACCATCAATAACTATTGCCAGCATCTCTCACATTGCTTTCTTCCTTAAACAGAGCCTTAGTTTCAATATTACTTTTGCTCTCAAATGTGCATTACAATAAGAATTGCCTAAATTTGGATAGAAATAGGCTTACCAGTTGTTTATAAAAATCTTGATAGCTTTGCTGATATTGGAAGAATGTTTTTCTCTCTAAATAATATTTTTGTTTTTCTGGTATCATTCCTTCAAAATATAAATAAGGTGATTTTAATAAATGTTTTCTAGGGTTTATAGTAATCAAATTGTAATAAAATTACTGTACATCATTATTCAAATTCTCAGATGTTCATTTTTAACAACTTATAAATCTTCATGAAGAGAGATTTTTACTCTGACCCAAGTGGTCTAGATGGTGTAATTGTGAAATGGATTTCTTACAAATTTAGTCACATGCTGTATCAAGCGGTAAAAATGACAGATGGATCATATGGGAAACAGAAAATATGTTATGTTTTCCTATTCTGAAAGGCATCCCGAAACCTTATCGAATAGATGTTAAATATTTTACACAAAAGAAAAGTTGCACGCTCCATGAGAGTTAGAGTTAAGGGCTAATTTGTTACATTCAGGTTGAAGTAGAAAGTGACTATATGGTTAGCCTTTTAACCTATCTTTAAATCCACTGGGAAGAAAAGCCAAAATGATTTTGGGGATAAATTGACTCATTTTTTATCTTTGTGCTCAAATTTGTCCAATCAAGTAAAAATATTTGCATGGTGTGTATTGTGGTATGATTATCTGGGGACTGAAAAATGTGGTATGAATTATAAAGATTGGATCTCGAATTCTTAATAAAACCTTTACTGTTTCATAGTTTTTTCCTAACTTACAAAGAGCTTTTATATTTGTAAGAAGATAGTTTTATTCATTCAAGCTTTAATAAACATATATTGAGCACCTTTTTTGTGGTAAGTATTTTTCGGTGCATAAGAAACATCATATTCATTTAAAAATATTCTGTAGGTTTTTTTGGTAGTTTTAAAGTTTTGATTTGTTTTTAGTTTTATATGTAAATTTGAGGAAAAGTTGTTAGAACAGTAGAAGTACCCTGGATATTCTTTAATCTATGTTTACCAATTGTTTACATTTATTTAATTTGCTTTATCATTTATATTCATATGTATTCATAAAATTTATATGAATATATATAATTTAAATTTGTAATTATGAATTTATAAATCCATAAGTTATATGTTTATAATATAAATGTATAATTTATTTATATTTTTAATATTTATATTTACACATATACTTATATATGTGATCGTAGTTTATTTTCTTAACCATTTTAGGGTAAGCCGGAGATACTGTACTCTTTTACAATAATTCTTCTTGTATATTAGCTAGAATTAGAGGATTTTCTTACCTTATCATTGTATAATTATTGAAACCATGTGCTTTATCATTGGTGCAATAGAAGTATTATCTAGAACACAGCCCATATTTAAATTCTATCAATTGTCCCAATAATTTCCTTTATAGCTATTTTTTCCATGATCTGGGATCCACCTAATAGTAAATTAATAATGAACCAATCCAATCATCCATTGCCTTTGATTTTAGCCAGCTTTAAGCTAGAACAGTTTGTGAGTCGTTTTTGACTGTTTTGACTAATATTTTTTAAAGATTATGGACTAGCTATTTTGTAGTATGACCTTCAATTTGGATTTGTGGGACAGTTTTTCATGATTAGATTAAAGCTATCTATTTTCAGCAGAAATACCACAGCAGGATTTGTGTCCTTCTGAGTGCAGCATGTCAGGAATCATGTGATGTTGACTTCGTCCAAAACTGCTTATCATAAAGGTTATGTCAGCCAGGTCTCTCCATTGTAAAATAATTTTCCTTTTGATTTAACAAGTAACTTGTGGGGAGATACACTGATACCATGTAAATGATGCTCCTTAAAATTTTCATTCACTGCTTTTAGCATTCATGGGTGTGTTCCTCCTTGTTACTTCTAAATTTATTAGAGTAGCATTCCACTACTCAAAGGATGTTTTCCTCTCCTCCATTTATTCATTCTTTCAGAATTTTTTCATTGTTCCAGAATTTTTTCATTGTCTGGTAGGAGCCTCTTCACACTGGTCTCTGTGTCCTTTTGTTATGTCTACACAACTTTTTGAGTCCTTTCTTGTGCTGTAAGTCAGATATTCTAGGCTCATTTGTGCCCTCCTTGTCCCAGATCTAGAATCAGTCTTTTCTCTAGGGAGCCTTGATGTTGGTTAGTGTAAAATGGTATTTAGAAACTAAAATTTGAGTGCTAGGTATGGTCATTACTACTGGCCTGTCCTTGTTCCTAGGCTTTGTCAGCAAACAGAGGTAGGAAATGTGCGTGTGTGAATGTGGGTGTACATGCAGCTCTATCTATATTTACTTATATATGTGATCATAGTTTATTTTCTTAACCATTTTAGGATAAGCTGGAGATACTGTACCCTTTTACAATAATTCTTCTTGCATACTAGCTAAAATCAGAGGATTTTCTTACCATATCATTGTATAATTATTGAAACCATGAATTCATACTGATACGTCCAATTCCAGTTCAATATCACAGGATACATTTTAAACTTCTCCATTTTCATAGTTGTAAATCCTTTTGTGATGGTTAGTTTTATATGTCAGCTTGGCCAGAATATGGTAACCAGTTATATGGTCAACAGTCCAGATATTGCTGTGAAGGTATTTTAGGTGTGATTAACATGTAAATTAGTAGACTTTGAGTAAAGCAGATTACTCTGCATGTGGTGGGTGGGACTCATCTGACTGAGATCCCTCATGGAAAAGGGAATTCCACTTTCAGACTGCCTTTGTATTCCAGACTACAGCATCAGCTCTTCCCTGGATCTCCAGCCTGCCAGCCTGCTCTGTAGATTTTAGACTTACCAGCTTCCATCATCATGTGAGCCAATTCCTTAAAATAAATTGCTCTGTCTTTTTTCTGTATTCATATCTACATCTATATCTTTATATCTATGTCTATATCTGTATCTACATCCATCTATTGTCTGTATCTATATCTAGATACATCCGATTGGTTCTGTTTATCTTGGGAGCCCTAATACACCCTTCTAGACTAGAATGCCTAGAAAATAGTTTCAGAATTGCTAACCCGCACTACTGTGAAAAGCCAGTCTCCAAACAAGAGTTCAATATTTGCTTGCAAAATTTTTTGAAGGTCCCAGGGATGGGATGCTGCCAGTGGTCAGAAATTGTTCCAAAGGCAGGGCACCACTGTACCTGGTAGCCACGATGCAAACAGAGGTTAGGGAGTATGTGTGGGGAAACCATAGGAATAGTATTGAACAGGTAAGACTGGCACAGATGATGCAGTACCCCAAAAGCCAAATAAATGACATTAGGGAAACGGGAGTTTTTAAGAGAAGTGATGAAAGCAGTATTTTAGGGAGATTTGTCTCATGGGAGAATACTGAGAGTCCAATACAAATGATGCTCTAATAATCCAGAGCTAAGATGATGAAATGCTATGACTCAAAGTATACATCCAAGAATTGGAAAGAAGAAGTAAAGACAAAAAGAAAAAAAAAGGTCTTGGTATTAAAAACAGGATTAAATGAGAAAGAAAAATCAATGATAAGTTTTCTACCTTAAAACGCTGAAATAATAGTATTTATAGGGAGTTGAGAATGAAAATTAATTTGGAAGAACAGATTGGTTCAATTTCAGGTTCACTAAATGGGAAATAAGGTGATGATAGTATACCCAAATTGAGCTGTCAAGTCATAAAAATTTTTCTACACCTTTCTAATTAAATTAGAAATCTTATTAAAAACAACCAAGATCATTACCATTTTATTTCAAGGGTAGATGGGAAAATATTTTAAGACTACTCATTATTCCATTTCCATTAATATATTTCCAAGCAACTCTCCAAATTCATCTATATCCCTTTTATTACACATTTAATAGGAAAGTAGACTTTCTTGAACCCAGAGTTTCAGACTGTTACAGTATTATTAAGATACTCTACAGACAAACAAGAAAGTCAGAGCTGTGTATTGAAAATTCTATTGGTCTTGGAGCTCACACTCTTACCCTAGCCCTTACAGCACCTGACTGTGCAAACTTGGGTGAGTCACTTAAGTGATCTGAGTGTCTGTTTTATTGTTTGATACTGAGGGAGCTGGAATGTATTACTTCTAATGTTTCTCCCGGCCCAAGAAGCCTCAGCTGTCAGCAGACAAACTGCTAAATTCATCACCAGTTGGTCAAATTGATTTTGAGACGTTTTTGAGAAAACTAAATGGAGATGCCAACTAGACAACTGATTTTAAGGGACTGGATATCAAATGAGAGGCATCAGTGGAGAACATAAATGAAAAGTGAGCCATCCAAGTGCATGTATGCAGTAATGGAAGTCACGGACTTTGATGAGCTTGCTCAAGGAAGGCGATACAGAAATCAAAGAAAATTCGAAGTCTTCAAGAGTACCAGTGTCCCAGATATCTCAAGGCTAAGCACTTCTCACTATCTTCAATGCCACACATTCCATTCTCAGTTGCCATCAGCTCTCACCTGGCTTACTGCATCACCCTTCTTATTGGTCTGTAAGTGGCAGTGGGGAAAGAGTACGATATCAACTGTCTTAGTCAACTCTAGCTACTATAGCAGTAAAACCCCATAGACTGGGTGGCTTAAACAATAGAAATTTAATCCTTACAGTTCTGAAGGCTGAGAAGCCTAATATCAAGGTGCTGGTGACTGAAGTTCCTGGCGAGGTTTCTCTTCCTGGTTACAGATGGACACCTTGCTGTATCCTCACATGTTGAAGAGAGACACCATCTCTCTCCTGTCCCTTCTTATAAGGGCATGAATTCCATTTGTAAGTGTTCCACCCTTATGACCCGATTACCTTTTAAAGGCTACATCTCCAACTACCATCACATTAGGGTTTGGAGTTCAACATATGAATTTTGGGCAGGACACAACCTTCAGTCCACAGCACCAACATTCCTCTGCATGCTGAGGTCCTTAGTGTGAGCACTCACTTGTGAGGCTTCCAGGGGAAATGGGTATCATCAGACAAGTTAAGGATATGAGGGAGAGGGGAAAGCTAAGAAAAGACACAGAGAATTCCAAACAAATTTCTGATTATACAAAGGCGGTTCCAGAGGGCCTAGTGCCAGGGTTTGGGATGTGGGGCAGATGTGATTTGAGGTTTTGATATTAACCAGTAAAAACAAGAAGGAAAATCCTGGTGGCAGTATTATCAGTCTGTTTGAGGGGGATACTGGGCTTAGTGCCCAGACACCATTTTTCCAATAGAAAGTTTGACTGTGGTTCTTCGAGATTCTATACACTGGTGTCCCAAAATTGTCAAACATTTACCAAGTAACTTTTCTGTTAGTAGTTATTAAGCTTCAGTGTCCATAAGAAATACTTGGAGAACTTATTAAAAGTGCAAGTTTCTGTAATCTATCCAAAAGTTTCTGTGTTAAGATACAAGAGGTGAGGTCTACAAATGTGCACTTGAACTCCCTATGTGATAGGGGCAGGTAGTTTGCATTGTCTTGGGAGGCAGGCACTGTGCTAGGTCCTCTCGTGTCAGCCAGGTAAATAAGAAATGTTCTTCACTCTCAAAGGACTTACATTATTTCAATATGATGTGGTAACAAAATCTTTCTGGTTTTTCACGTGGCCCCAAGCAGAATGTTTATTTTAAATTAAATATAATTAAGATACACTATACATATTGCAAATGCTTTTTTTTTTTTCTTGCACCTGTGTAAACTTTCCTACCAGACTTTTATTTTACGTGAGTCTATCATTTCTGGTTGTTATGATAGTATGCAGATGTGGGATTATATCACCATCTGATATTTGGAGTTTTGAATGTTAGCACTAAATGTGTTTGGCATTCAACTTTGGGTGTCTGTTCCATTATTGTGTGTTTTGGAAGACAGTAATTTGTAATCTGTATTTGCCTTCTGGTTGCTTTCTAATTTACTATTATCTAAAATGTTCAAATGTTTTGAAAGGTCTGATTCAGACCTATGTCACAAAGACAGATTAATGATGACGCAAAGTAGCTTAACAATTGTATATTTGACTTTCTTCTCCGATATATTGATTAGCTACTTTACCTCCTAGTTACTGGACCTCATGAAATCTAGGTCATGCTCATTCTGAAGAAATTGTCTGCATAAGTTGGTGGAGGACATATTTTTTTTTTCTGTCATGACTCACCCAGATTGGAAGATGACTGAATGAAAAATTTCAGACTAAATGTGGCTTTAAGTGTTATTTACTTAAAATTCCTTGGGGGAAAAAACTCCATTACATAGAAATGATTTTCGTGTCATCAAAAAACCAATTTCCTTACTAGGAAGAAAAATATCTAAAAATATCTATTTCTAGTTCTGGAGAACTTTTCATTCAAGTGTCTCATGGGAGGATCCAGTAAACTGATGCAAGTTGGACATACTGGAGTTTGGTTGGGGAGCAAGGCTGGGTGATGGAGAAAAATGTCCAAACATCTGGATAAATGTATCTGGGCAATGAAAGGAACTGGAAATGTTAATAATTCTACCAGCTTAATAGACGAGAGTCAACACTACTTAATGTGTAATGATTCTGATCAGCAAAGCAGCAAGTTGATAACACAGTGTCTTAAATTTCAGGAAACAATAAGTTTAAATTACTCTTTAAGTTACCTGTATCAAGGCCCAAGAATTGTGGCTATACAGTTCTTCCTCCTTTAGATGTGTAAAGTTTAGATGTGTAACTCACAAACTATTCAAACTTATAGAAAAAAAAATCAGGGAAGTAACTACATTTTTTTCCATCTGGGAATGTTAGCATTCTCAGAGTCTGTGAGGCTTACCCGTGGTTTTGCCAGGGCTATATTTTTGACAAATACTAAACCACTATTCTCAAATGTCAGCATTTATTTTTGATGCAAATCTTTGTGTACCATACAGACTGTTTGTGGATGGCGAAAAACCCTTTAAGCTTTTTGATTTCTCTTTCCAAACTTTTGATGCCCCTTTGGATATTTGGTGACATGGTTTGCTGTTCTTGAAAGGGAGTTCAGTGGTTTGGGAGTGCAACTAAAGTAAGAGTAGCAGAGTTTAGTATGAATGTGAGTTCTAGGACTGTGAATAAACTGTCTTTATCTTATCCAAACATTGAATATATGGTAATTTTATGAAAACAAAGGAAACCAGAAGCCACATCAATCTCTGAACCTCATGAATATATAAGATGACATTTTAGATATGATCTTTTGGAGAGAAGTGCTTATTTTAACTGGACACTTTTTTGCATAAAATATTTTTTAAAAAACATGTTTGCCATATTTTCAGAATATTTTTCCATGTATTCTTACAAAAGTTCTACTGAAGAACCTGAATATATATCACACATATTCCCATTTTGTGATGGGAAGGCTCCTAATGGGTTTGAAAGTCAAGACCAGTGGACCCAATTGTGAAACCATGCTCTGGGTCAGACGAATGAGGGCTTGCTTAGGAAACTTGTGTTTTTGCCAAAAGATTTGTTTATCAGAACTTACTATAGTTTTGTTTACTGAGTTAAATAATTTCTGGGTAGTCCAACCTGATACTCTTCAAAAATTTAAACTTACAGATAGCTCCCAGGGAAAGTTGTAGAATCCCCTTGTCTCCCTCATTAGAATCAAGTGCTCCATCTTGCCTGAGTTTTGTTTTGTGATTAGTGGAATCTTAGAAATGTTATGACAGAGGCAGTGTATCTATGGTATAAGGGCTTTGGAATCAGGCAGCCTAAGACTGAATCTCAGTTCAGGCTTTTACAAGCTGTGTCACCATGGGCAAGTTATTTGATCTTATTGAGCCTAAGTTTGCTCCTCTGCAAAATGCAGATAATGACATTTCTTTTTCTTTTTCCTTCCCTCAGGGTTTTCATGAGAATTGAGATATTGCATGGAAAGCATGTAGTGACTGGCACATTTGAATTCAGTAAATGATTATCATGATTATCTGAATTAATGTTAACACTGTAAACTGACTATTTTCATGTTTGTGGGAACCATTGATCATTTCATTTCCCTTCCAAGACATAAAATTAGTTTATCTTCCAAGACATAAAATTAGTTTAGAGTGGTAACAGTAGCCAATGGCTTGCAAACAAAAGGTGACACATATGCTGTATAAGGTATACACATATACTATTATACTTTTTTTCATATTTTTGGATTTACAACAAATAGCCAGATTGAAGCTTTTATTTATAAATTTCTAATATCGAGGCTTCTGAGAATCCAGAACTTAGTAAGTAGTTTACCTCATTTCCTCTGTCAGTATACTAGCTAAAAATGTAAAGAAATTATCTGAAGGCTTAAATGAATAATTATCTTTTCAAGGTATTAAACTTATTGACTTAACAGATGCAATTCAAAGAGGTAAAGAGAAGAACAGTGAAGTAATTACTTTTGAAAACAGAGAATCAACTTAGCTTGTTCAAGTTCCCAAATTGCCTTAATAGCTCTAAAGAACCAAACAATACTGTATGCCCTGCAAAGCAGGAAAGCCCTTGTTATCCCCACTTTGCTTTTTTTTTGAGACGGAGTCTGGCTCTGTCGCCCAGGCTGGAGTGCATTGGCCGGATCTCGGCTCACTGCAAGCTCCGCCTCCCGGGTTCACGCCATTCTCCTGCCTCAGCCTCCCGAGTAGCTGGGACTGCAGGCGCCCGCCACCACGCCCAGCTAATGTTTTGTATTTTCAGTAGAGACGGAGTTTCACTGTGTTAGCCAGGATGGTCTCAATCTCCTGACCTGGTGATCTGCCCGCCTCGGCCTCCCAAAGTGCTGGGATTACAGGCGTGAGCCACCGCGCCTGGCCACTTTACTTTATGTTGAAGAGCCTTTATTAAACAACTAAGTTGTTGTTTAAGATTTGAATGAATCAGAGACTCTTAGAAAGCAGAGGTTGTGTCCATGCAACATGGACTGCTACCTCCCACTAAGTGCCTGACATTTGATGTTGGTTGAATTATAAAGCGGGGTCTGGATTTTCTTGAAAAATGAATTAAAGCACTAGTGATTAAGATAATTTGGGGCAAACACAGATTAGAATGAGTACTTTCCATCTGTCTGGCTTGTGTCAGGGCCTGTCTCTCCAGCTTTTCTCAGGAAATTGGAATATTAAATCTGTGATGAATAAATGATTGCAAAATCTTTGTATTATGGGAGGTGGTACTTATTTATACAAACTGTTGTGCTGCTTGAAACATCTATACTTTCTAGTGTGATTCATAATTCTTTCAAAAGTCCAAATTCTTTGTTTGGATTGTAATAAGAGGAAAATTATTTCCTTGACATAGTTACAGTTAATATATTGGGTATGTCAGAGACATTTGAACCAGAGCAACTCCATCTTGAATATGGGTTGGGACTTTCCTCAGCCTTAAAATAAGGCTGAGAACTGCTGAGCTGCATTCCTATTAAGTTAGGCATTCTAAGTCGGAAGATGAGAAAGGAGGTTGGCACAAGATACAGGTCATAAAGATCTTGCTGATAAAACAGTGTGCAATAAAAAAGCCAGCTAACACCCACCAAAACCAAGATGACGATGAAACTAACCTTTGATCGTTCTCACTGCTCATTACAGGCTAATTATAATGCATTAGCATGCTAAGAGACACTCTCACTAGTGCCGTGACAGTTTACAAATGCCATGGCAACATCAGGAAGTTATCCAATATGGTCTAAAAAGGGGAGGAACCCTCAGTTCCGGGAATTGCCTACCCCTTTTCCAGAAAACTCAGAAATAATCCACCCTTTGTTTAGCATATAATCAAGAAAGAACCATAAGAATCAGCAACCATTAGCCCTTGGGGCTGCTCTGTCTATGGAGTAGCCATTCTTCATTCCCTTACTTTCCTAATAAACTTGCTTTCACTTAGCAGTATGGACTCGCCCGAATTCTTTCTTGTGCAAGATCCAAGAACTCTCTCTTGGGGTCTGGATCTGGACTGCTTTTTGGTAACAGGTAGATCTGACTTGCTTAGGCTGAACTTTTGTTCCTTCTTGAAACTGTGAAAGGAAAAATAAATCTTGGGACCCCAAAATCACTAAGCCAAGAGAAAAGTGAAGTTGGGCACTATGTCAGAAAAACCTGCCTCTCATTTTATTCCTAACTAAGAGAGCTACAAGATAAGATACACACCTCCTTCACAATTTGCCCACAGAAAATTCCTTGTGGACAAAGAACAGACAGAACTCAAAGTCATCCCTCTGAAGCTCATCTGAGACAAAGGCTTATCTGATTGCTTCCTCTGCCCTATTGTTTACCTAAAAATGCAGGTTCACCGAGCCAGACTAAATTGTGTATTCAGTGGAGGACTGATCAAGGACTCAAGAGAATGAAACCTTTTTGTCTCTTATCTACATCTAACCTGGAAGCCTCCACTTCTAGATGTCTCACCTTACCAGACTGAACCAATGTATGTCTTACACATAATGATTGATGTCTCACATCTCTCTAAAATGTATAAAAGCAAATTGTACTCCCAACCACCTTGAGCACATGTCATCAGGCCTTCCTGAGACTGTTTCATGGGTGCGTCTTTAACCTTGGAAAAATAAACTTTCTAAATTGACTGAGACCTGTCTCAGATGTTTTGGGTTAAAATCAAGAAATATGTATTTTTATAATTATAATTAGTTAGTGTCTTGCTTGGTGCAGATACTGGAAGCCTGTTCTGTTAGACAAATGATAAATCCAGCGTTCTGAATGTACAAGTCTTTGGGACAGATATGGAAAATTCTTGTTTTCTGTCTCAAAGAAGTATTCAGATCTCTGAAAATCTTCACTTCTCCTATTTGTTTGCCTGTCCTTCATCCAGACCCAAGACGATGGAATGATGTTTTCATTTTACTTCTCCCCCCTCTCCCCTCATACCCAGTAGCTTGACCCTGCTGAGAGATGATGCATCTTCTTCCTGTGGTTCCCTTCCACTCCACAGTGTGAAAAGTGTCTCTTCACCTCAAGCAGTCTCCTCCTGTCAGTCTTGCCTCCACTTTGTGCCCATGGCCAGTAAGCACCCATGTACACACATCTCTGCTCAGGGATTCTGGGGGACTTCCTATTTCCTGAAGAAAACTTTCAAATTTCAAACTTACTAATGTTATTATGGTACCTACCTTCTCTTTTAACCAGTTCTTACCCAGCTCCCTGTTCCCACCAAAGTGGCCACCCGTATACCCATTCCGGCTGTGAGCCTTTGCTCCTGGGACACCATTCCTCCCTACCCCCACTGCCATGATGTTGACATCCTTCCAGCATTTGTGATTCATTTCCAAGTTAGCTTTTCCAGGAAATCTTCCCAGACTTCTTCAGCCTGGCATCATTCAGATTTCTTGAAGTCCTTCTTTTCTAAATACCAGAAACTTTAGTGTCTCTGCTCTTCAATTGGTAACTAGTGTTTGAGGTAGCAGAGAGAGAACAAACATCAATTAAGCATCTACAATGAAACATTGTTCTGGACACTTACTGTTACAACCTGTGGAAACAGAGGCTCAAAAGGCCACATTATTTTCATACGAGTATAACAGCTGCTGATTCAAGGTTTAAATTCAAGTCCATCTGATACCAAAGTTCATGTTCTTTTTATATACCACCTTAGCCAATCATCACAAAATGACAAATGGAGAACAGGGGCTGTGTCTTTGATTTGAAATTTCCATTCATCATTCATTTAGCCTGAACAATTGTTATGTGATAGACAAAGTTGTATATGCTTTGGGAGGACTCAAATAATAATGATGATAGCAATGAAAATGATAGTGGTAGCAGTAGTTAACAATTATGTAGTAATTTGTGTGTGGCAGACACTGCTCTAAGTAATTTACATGTTTCATCTAATTTCGTCTTTATAACGACACTGTGAGAAGGCTCTAGAATGATCCTCTTTATACCTGAGGAAACTGAGGCACATAAGGAAACTGCATGAGATCACAAAGCTAGTAATGGCATACTGGATTGGAACACAGGAGTCTGGAGCCTAACCACAGTGCTGCACTGTTCCTCAAAGAAGACCCTATCCCTGCTCTCAAGGTGATAAACCAAATATGCTGCATCAGTTTGGTTCTTAATTCTATCCATGAATACCTAGGACAATCAGTAATACGGGTAAATATTTTATTACTTATTCTCTAAAGTTTGAATTTAGAACTTTCTTCTCTCTGCTGTGTATTTTAAATAAATGATCATTTTAAACAGGTGCCTTTTCTTTCAACCTAGAAAAGGCCAAGTTCTGATCTGAATTTCAGATCCCAGCTTTCTCCAGGACATCATTGTCCCACGGCCCTAGCTAGGCTTGAGTAACCATTTATTCTTTGGTTAACATCAACGTCCTTCAAGTTGGCAAAACCAACAAATGATGTCAGAAGCAAGCAGTTTTGTCATCTAATTGAGATCAGATCAGTGACGTAAAGGAAGACTTTTTTTGAGATTATATATAGTATATATAAATATAATGCAAATTATCTGCTTGTATTATCTGATTCCAATAAAAACAAATGTTGAGTAAATAAGCACTTGGTAAAACAATGTAAAATAATGGATAGCCCTATTTAGCAAAGTTTTCAGGACACACATACCTGGTGAGTTCTTTCTTTCATGGATTAAAAACTGTTGTTAAAGAAGAACAGAAAGATGCCATCATGACCCGGGGGGAGGCTGCCCACACGTGGATAACACAACAGCCAGTGTGTGGACTTTCAAGGTGTTGCTGGCTTCACCCAGATATTGTAAAGATGTGTAAATGTGTAAAAACAACATTGGTACCTACTTGGAGTCTCCAAGTTAAATGTTTGGGTGTGCCTTTTTTGGTGCTCATCTATATGATAATAAGAAATTCTAGGAGAAAATGGAAATTTTTGTGAGTGCATTGTTTCATGTTTTGAGGTCATTTTACTCTCTCTGTTCTAGAGTTCTGGAAATGTTTCTGCCCAGTATAGCCTGGCTGGGGTTTGGTCAGATTTGGGCAGTTAGACACCATATACCATAGCCTTCCCATCCTGTTTTTTTTTTTTTTTTTGAGACGAAGTCTTTCTTGTCACCCAGGCTGAAGTGTACTGACATGATCTTGGCTCACTGCAACCTCTGCCTCCTGGGTTCAAGCCATTCTTTTGCCTCAGCTTCCCCAGTAGCTGAGATTACAGGTGGACACCACCATGTCCAGCTAATTTTTGTACTTTTAGGGGAGACAGGGTTTCACCATGTTGGCCAGGCTAGTTTCGTACCCCTGACCTTGTGATCCACCTGCCTCGGCCTCCCAAAGTGCTGGGATCACAGGTGTGAACCACTGCACCTGGCCCCCATCCATTTTTTCTAGAAATAACAGCCTTATAAGAACTGCCAATTTGGGCTGAGCACAGTGGCTCAGCACTTTGGGAGGCCGAGGTGGGCAGATCACCTGAGATCAGGAGTTCCAGACCAGCCTGGTCAACATGGTGAAATCCCTCCTATACTTAAAAAAAAAAAAAAAAATAGCCAGGCATGCTGGCACATGCCTGTAGTCCCAGCTACCTGGGAGGCTGAGGCAGGAGAATCACTTGAACTCAGGAGGCAGAGGTTGCACTGAGCTGAGATCACGCCATTGCACTCCTGCCTGGGTGATGAGAGTGAAACTCCTTCTCAAAAAAAAAAAAAAAGAACTGGCTGTTTTATTTCCATGTCTGCCATTCTGCCATCAGGCTCAGTAAATGAAATGGGCAAGTAACATTTACGCAGTATAGATTACCTGCTATAAATCAAACTAGCTGTTGATGAGTGTCACCTTATTGAACTATTCATGAGACTTTCTGAGATAGGTTTCTTAATGTATTCATTTTATAGAGAAACGAACAAGCTCAGAGACTTAAAGTTGTCCAAGATCAGTGTATTTGGTGGCAACACAGACCTAACCCAAGTTACTGTGGGGGCATCTGTACCTAAGAAGAATGGAGATGGAACTGAAAACAAGCACATGTTAATTCAGGATCATGAATGTTTATCCCACTCTCATTCTGCCTCTCTCTATTCTCCTGCAGTTCTATATCTCAACTGCATTTTCCTTTGAGTAGCCCTCATTCCTTTCAACCACACAGGGCTTCCCCTGTACATACTGGGCAGGTAGTTCTTCTCAGCTTAGCCACCCCAGGCGAGAGCGTTTCTCTTTTAATATCTGAAACAAATCGCTTCAAGGCAAGGACTCTGATTAATCTGCTTGAGAACATGCCCATTTCTGAACCATCACTGCATTGAGGGGCATAGGATCCTGTCCCTGAGAAAACCAGGTCAAGTGAGGGGCTCTTCCTACTGCGATGTATATGTGTGTATGTGAGTGTGTGAGCCTGTGTGAGTGTGATTGTGTGTCTGTGTGTGTATGGCTTTATAGCACACTAAAGGATATTAGGAAAAGGATATATAAAATTGGAGCTGAAGATAAATTTTTTGCCCTCCACTAACTCTTAAAAATGGTTTTGGACCTCTAGTGGTAATGGGTAGAGGTAATGGGTATCATCGATTATCTGAAGATAATCATTAATATGCTCTAAAAAATCTTTTTTTTCCAGTCACATAACTTATGGTTCAAGGGAATTTGTAGACGAAGTAAGATACTACTACAGCTTTGCGATATGGCATGCTTTGCAATATGGCACAGGTCACTACAGGAAAAGTTAAGACTCAACAATTCTCCTGAGAGGCCATCTTACTTCAATTTATAGGAAGAAAATGTCACTCTGTAGATCATTATTTATAACAAAGACTCTAATGCATATCTTTTCACAGAAATTTATTTTTTCATTGACATTTGATTTGATAGCAAGAGATCCTTAAACTTCTTTTTGGGCAGGGAAAGAGTAATTTGAGAGGATAATTACTACTATTGTTGACCCTTCTTGTATACAAACTCTTTCTAAAGATGAAAGCCTCTTCCTGAGAATAGCTGCTTAGAATATGTAACTGAGCATGAAAAGAGAAAGCAGAAAGTGGTCGGCATCCTAGACATTCATGTGTAGGCTGAAAATAGGATTTGGCTACTCTTTAAGTTGTCTTTTTAATACAATGCTTGTTTCAAACAGATGTCATAAATAACCAATTTGGTGTATTTTGAGTTGATCGCAGTAAGATGAAGGCAGCATGACCTTCAGAGATAGGAAAGTAGTAGATAATGTAAAGCGACTAAAACTTTCCACCACTTTTTGTCAAGGCAGGTTATTTTTCCATGAGAAATGACTCTTCAGCTATGGTCAGGAGGATGCTAACAAACCAGAACCTAAAAAGTCAGACTGTTCTGCAGAAATCATTAACCCACTGTAATTTTAGTCCTTTTTAAGACAAACTGAGAGCATAGCTTTGTCCAAGACATATATCTGGGCAGTCTGCCATATACTGGCAGGGAGAGAAGTTGCTCTTTTGGAGCTAAGATTCAGATAGACTTGGACTCCATGCTGTCTACTTGCACAAGCAAGGTGGACTCGACCTGGCTCAGTGGGGTCTCATCTAGTCCTATTGCTTTAACTGCACCTTAGTAGATTTATTTCTAAAATAAATTTACTGCTTCATTTAACACGTCTCTCTTTTTTTTTTTTTTTTTTTTTTTTCTTGAGATGGAGTTTTGCTCTTATCCCCCAGGCTGCAATGCAATGGCATGATCTCAGCTCATTGCAACCTCTGCCTCCCAGGTTCAAAGTTGCTGGGATTACAGGAACGCACCACCATGCCTGGCTAATTTTTGTACTTTTAGGAGAGATGAGATTTTACCATGTTAGCCAGGCTGGTCTCGAACTCTTGACCTCAATTGATCCACCCATCTCAGCTTCCCAAAGTGCTAGGATTACAGGCACGAGTCACTGCACTTGGCCATTTAACAGATCTTTATTGAGCAATGATTTGTGTCAAATTTAAGCATGAGATATTCAGGATGAATAAGAAAGAGTGCCATGGATCTTGTTCAATTAACAGAGTCCTATCAGGCATTGTTCTAGAAAAAGTATTTGTGAACACAGAGTTTATGTCCACAGCAAAGCAGCAGAAAACAAACGAATGATGCACGTACAAATGTTATTATGTGAAGTGGTGATCAGCGATGAGAATTTAAATCAAGCAGTGTCAAAAGACTGAGAGTGACTTGAGCCAGTGCTGTGATCTGATGAGGTGAGACATGAATTTAGTGAGAAGAGCTATGTTAACACCTGGATGAACAATGTGCCAGCCAGGAAAGACAGCAAGTACAGTGGCCATGAGGGGGACCATTTTGGTGGCTTTGAAAAGCAGCAAAGTGGCCAGTGTTACTGTGGTAGAATAATAAGGCTCAGAGAAGGAGTAGGGGGCATCTGAGCAGCAGCTGGAGAGCAGATCATGTAGGGCTTTGCAGGATATGGTAAGGAATTCTGGCTTTATTCAGAGTAAGATAGAAAGGAATGGGAGAAAAGAGTAAGATCAGAACATGATCTGAATTAGTTTCTGCAAGGATCCCTGTCATGCGGGATGGGGGTCCAAACCAAGAAGATAATTGCCTCAGATTAAAGGATTAGTGATTAGCTGGAGTGGGAAGAAGCTGTTGGATTCTGGATATAGTTTAGGGTTGAGCAACAAAATTTGCTGCTGAGTTGGACATAGGATGTGAGGGAAGGAGAGAGGAGTCATGGATGACACCAAGATTTTTGTGTGTGATGTGGAGTTATCATTTGCTGATATGAATAAGACAGAAGACCGAAGGGCTGAGGGGGATAATTAGAAACCAAGAGTTAAGTTTTGGATACATTAAGCTTATATGCAAATGTGCACACACATGTGCACACACACAAACATACACTTAAGTAGAAGTGTTTGAGAGGGCAGTTAGATATATAAGTCTGCAAGTTCAGGAAAGAGGCCCAGCTGGAGTGGGAGTTGTCAGCGGATAGGTGCTATTTAAGACCAAGCTAATAGATGAGGCCACTCAGGGATCCAGAAAGCATGACCTTCAGATAACACAGTCTCTGAGTAAAGAATGCAACAAGAACACTTTATCTCATACTGCTTGTACGTTATTTATATCAAATCAAGGATTCATTCATTCTCATTTACTCATTCATTTATTTATTCACTCACATTTATTTATTTAACAGATATTTGTTAGTGCCCTGCCAGGCACTAAACCAGGTACTAAGGACATAGTAAAGAACAACAGAGGCATGCTCATTGGACGGTTCTATAAATCCCAGCTACAGGCATACCTCATTGTATCACATTTCATTTTATTGTGCTTTGCAGATACTGCATTTTTCACACATTGAGGGTTTGTGGCAACCTTGCATTTAGCAAATCAATTAGTGCCGTTTTTCCAACAGTGTTTTCTTACTACGTGTCTTTGTATCATATTTGATAACTCTCACAATCTTTCAAACATTTTCATTATCATTATATCTGTTATGATTATCTGTAATCAGTGCTCTTTGATGTTACTATTATAATTGTTTTGGTGCACTATGAAGTATGCTTGTATAGGACAGTGAACTTAACAAATGCTGTGTATGTTCTGACTTCTCCTCTGACTGGTTATTCCCCTGTTTCTTTCCTATATCCTGAGATACAATATTGAAATTAGACCAGTTAATAACCCTACACTAGCCTCAAAATGTTCAAGTGAATGGAGAGTCACCCATCTCTTACTTTTAAGTTAAAAGCTAGACATGATTAAGCTTAGTGAGGAAAGCATGTCAAAGGCGAAAAAGGCTGAAAACTAGGCCTATTGGGTCAAACAGTCAAGTTCTGAATGATAAGAAATAGTTTCTGATGGAAATTAAAAGTGCTCCTCCTCTAGTGAACACATAAATGATAAGAAAGCTAAACAGCCTATTGTGTGGTGGTGTTTTTTTGTTTGTTTTTTGCTATTGTTTTTTTACAGGGTCTGACTCTGTGGCCCAGGCTGGAGTGCAGTGGTGTAATCACAGCTCACTGCAGTCTTGACCTCCCAGGCTTAAGTGTTCCTCCCTCCTCAGCCCCTTACGTAGCTGGGACTCAGGCAGGTGACACCACACCTGGCTAATTTTTGTAATTTTTGTAGAGATGGAGTTTCACCATGTTACCCAGGCTGGTCTCAAACTCCTGGACTCAGCTGATTGGTCTGCCTTGGCCTCCCAAAGTGCTGGGATTACAGGCATGAGCCACTGTGCCTGGCCAAGGCAGCCTTTCTTATCAAATTTTAGTGGGCTGGATAGAAGATTAAGGCAGCTGCAATATTCCCTTAAACCAAGGCTAATCCAGAGCAAGGCCCTAACTCTCTTCAATGCTATGAAGGCTGAGAGAGGTGAGGAAACTGCAGAAAAAAGTTTGAAAGAGGAGATGGCTGACTGGAAGCAGCTGGTGTGTGCTGCTTTCAGGGAGAGAAGAAAGAGTGGTGAGTGGACACTAGCTCTTCAACTGGAACATCCAGGGGGACACATTGGGATTCATCAAGGAAACAACTTGACCCTCACATAATGAAGAGGAAGGAGACTGGATGACTGCCTGCCATGTAGTGGCATAGAGCTGGGGCAGTCCCCGTCACCATGGAGAAATGGGTGAGTAGAGTCCTTGCCACGACCTTTGCAACCTGTGCCCAGTAGATGCCTCTGGGGAGGAGATCCCCTCAGGGGGCCTTCAGACTGACACAGAGAGCTACACATATTGGGGGAACCAACCCCCGATATTTCAACGTAGGTTCTTTTCTATTTTCCCTAAGTGTTGACCAGTCTGAGAAATAAAGGGAAAGAGTACAAAAGAGATAAATTTTAAAACTGGGTGTCTGGGGGAGATATCACATGTCAGCAGTTTCCGTGATGCCCCCTGAGCCACAAAACAAGCATGTTTTTATTATGGATTTGAAAAGGGGAGGGGTGTACGAATAGGGTATGGGCCACAGAGATCACATGCTTCAAGGGCAGTAAAATATCACAAGGCAAATGGGGGCAAAGTGAGATCACAGGACCAGGGCAAAATTAGAATTGCTGATGAAGTTTCATGTCCCACTGGGCATGCATTGTCATCGATAACATCTTATCAGGAGACAGTGTTTGAGAGCAGACAACCGGTCTGACTAAAATTTACTAGGCAGGGATTTCCTCATCCTAATAGTCCTGGGGGTGCTACAGGAGACAGGGGCTTACTTCATTCCTTATCTGCAACCGTATAAGACAGACATTTCTAGAGCAGCCATTTTAGAGACCTCCCCCTCAGAATGCATTCTCTTTCTCAGGGCTGTTCCTTGCTGAGAAAAATAATTCAGCGATACTTCTCCTATTTGCTTTTGTAAGAAGAGAAATATGACTCTGTTCTGTCCAGCCCCTCAGGCAGTCAGGCCCAATGGTTATCTCTCTTGTTCCCTGAAAATCGCAGTCATCCTGCTCCTTTTGGATGCCCAGATTTCATATTGTTCAAACACACATGCTCTACAAACAATTTGTGCAGATAACGCAATCATCATAGGATCCTGAGGCAACATACATCCTCATCTTATGAAGATGATGGGATTAAGAGATTAAAGTCAAGACAGGCATAGGAAATTATAAAAGCATTGATTGGGGAAGTGATAAATGTCCATGAAATCTTCACAATTTATGTTCAGAGATTGCAGTAAAGACAGACATAAAAAATTATCAAAGTATTAATTTGGAGAACTAACAAATGTCCATGAAATCTTCACAATTTATGTTCTTCTGTCATGGCTTCAGCAGGTCCCTCCGTTCAGGGTCCCTGACTTCCCACAACAACATGGAGTCTGGGGAGAGCCTCTGCTCAGGCACACATGGAGTCCTGGGAGCCTTGGATCCTGCACCATCCTGGCAGTAGCGGCTGCAGCTCCGGCAGTGGAGTAGGTCAGGCTTCCTCACATGCCTGCATGAAAGGGGCTGAGCATTGAGGAACTACAGGCCTCCCCTTCCCTTCCTCACAGGATAAGGCCTACTGGCCTCTGACCCTAGCCTGGCCACACCAGCCCCGCCTGGGCCCTCAGGCTAGTACCACCTCTTCACTTCTCTGGGATAGAGCTCCCAGAAGAAGAGGCTGGCTGCCATTTTTGCTGATCTGCGGCCCTCACCCCTGTTTCCCTCAGGCTCTCAGGGGTGGCAGTGACTAGGATCTGGTGCAGATCCCTAGCAAAGTGCAGCCACGCTATGGAAAAGTGGCCAGATTGTTTTCCATATGTGTCTTCAGCCCTGCTTCTCACAGGGCAGGGCCTCCCAACCCAGAATTTCAGCACAGCTGTCACCATCGGAACATTTCAGTCAGTGGAGGCTTTGCATTTCTCTGAGGAGGAATTCCCAGGGACAACCCGCAGCCTCTCTCCCACTGCAGCTGCAGTGGTATGGCCCTTGGGGCTCTCCAGCTGGGGAAGGAACAAAGAGCCTGGTTGCTAGCACCTCCAGCACACCATGGCCACCATGTGGAGAGGATCCCAGTCTCTCTTCCCTGGGCTCCCCGACTCTTCACCAGGCAGGCCCCTAGCTCAGGACCACAGAATAGCTGCCTAACCCCGGCTGAGCATACTCACTGCTAGTGGCTTTACGTTTCCCTGGGGAGTGGCTCCCAGAGACAATGTATGGCCTCTCTTTCACTGCCATGGCAGCAGCAGCCTGCTTTTGCTGCCCTTGGACTGGAGAAGGAACAGAGGTTGAGGGCTTTAATCATGCTGCTAGCACACGACAATCACCATAGAGAGAGGAACCTAGTCTTTCCTTGCTGTGAGCCCTGGTACCCCACCACTCATCACCAAGCAGAGCCCCCAGATTGGGCCAGCAATGTAGCCAACCCAACCCCTGGCTGAGTGTTCCCAGTAGCAGCGGCTTTGGGAGTGGTGCTGCCCTGGATGCCCTAAGATCGGGGAAGAAGCAGAGACCCTGCGTGGTTTAAACACATATCCAGCACACCACAGCCACCCTAAGGAGAAGAGGCCAGACTGTCTCCCCTGCATCCCACCCCCACCCCTGCTCATCACCAGGCAAGGGCCCCCCAGCTTGGGCCCATAGCACAGCTGCCCCATCCTTGGCTGATCACACTGATTGACAGCAGCTCTGCATCACTCCATTGTGGA
The DNA here is from genome assembly GCF_000951035.1 of Colobus angolensis palliatus. Taxonomy (NCBI): domain Eukaryota; kingdom Metazoa; phylum Chordata; class Mammalia; order Primates; family Cercopithecidae; genus Colobus; species Colobus angolensis. The sequence goes on along the minus strand of NW_012115311.1, from coordinate 4,528,379 downwards.
GCCCCAAGAGACAAATGAAAGACCATCTGCCACAACCACTTCTAAGGTCCTTTCTGCTGCCGCCTCCAGGATGAGGGGGAAACATAAAGCCTAGCTGAGATAACCCTAGACTGTGGTATGCAGCTCAGGAATGCCCAGCCAAGATCAGCAGCCAGCACTCAAATGGGAGAGGAGTCCTCATTTTCAGAACACTGAGAGGTAGCACCACTCCAATCCTGAGGCAATATAAAGGAGCCACGTGACTGAACAAGAGCCTACATACTGGCCATTACACTTAAGCGCCACCTACTGGATCACAGCCCAAAACATCAACAAAATACTATATAATATACCCCCATGAAACCAAGGACAAGAATCAGCTACAAATGAACAACTGTCACAAAAGCCTGGGCCCCCTGAAAACATCCAGAAAAGAAGTCAACTGTACCCAAGTTACACCACAGTTAGAAGATCAGTAACCCACCAAGATGAGAAAGAATGAGCAGAAGGACTCTGGCAACTCAAAAAGACAGTGTGTTTTCTTTTCTCCAAACGACTGCACTAGTTCCAGCAAGAGTTCTTAACCAGGCTGAAATGACAGAAATAGAATTCAGAACATAGATAGGAATGAAGATTATCAATATGCAAGAGAAAGTCAAAACTCAATTCAAGGAATCTGAGGATTCCAGTAAAATGTTACAGGACCTGATAGACAAATGGCCATTAGAAGAAAGAATCAAACTAATTTGATGCAACTCAAAAACATACTACAAGAATTGCATAATGCAATCACACATATTAACAGCAGAATAGGCCAAGCAGAGGAAAGCATCTCAGTGCTCAAAGACTAGTTCTCTGAACTAACTTAGACAAAAATAAAGAAAAAAGAATTAGAAAAGAATGAACAAAACCTCTGAGAAATATGGGTTTATGTAAAAAGACCAAATTTACAACTCATTGGTAACTCTGAAAGAGATGGGGAGAAAGCAAACAACTTGGAAAACATTTTCAGGATATCATCTATGAAAACTTCCCCAACCTTGCTGGAGAGGCCAACATTCAAATTCAGGAAATGCAGAAAACTCCTGTGAGATACCACACAAGAAGACCATCCCCAAGGCATGTAATCATCAGATTCTCCAAGGTCAAAATGAAAGACAAAAATGTTAAAGGCAGCTAGAGAGAAGGGACAGGTCAGGGAACCCCATCAGGCTAAACCCTACAAGCAGAAACCTACAATCCAGAAGAGATTGGGGGGCCTACATTCAGCATTCTTAAAGAAAAGAATTTCCAAGCAATAATTTTATATCCAGCCAAACTAAGCTTCATAAGTGAAGGAGAAATAAGGTCATTTTCAGACAAGCAAATGCTGAGGGAATTCATTACCACCAGACATACCTTACAAGAGGTCTTGAAAGTAATGCTAAGTGTGGAAAGGAAAGACCATTGCCAGTCATTACAAAAACACATTTAAGTACCAGACCATTGACACTATAAAGCAACCACACAAACAAGTCTGCATAATAACCAGCTAACAACATGACGGCAAGATCAAATCAGCATCATATCATATTAGCTTTGAATGTACATGTGCTAAACGCCCCAATTAAAAGACACAGAGTGATAAGCTAGATAAAGAAACAAGACACAATGATACGCTGTCTCTTGGACAGCATAGGCTCAAAATAAAGGAATGCAGAAAAATCTACCAGGCAAGTGGAAAACAGAAAAAACAGGGGTTGCTATCCTAATCTCATATAAAACAAACTTTAAACGAACAAAAATTAAAAAAACACACACACACACACACATACACACATACACAAACAAGGGCATTACATAATGGTAAAAGGTTCAATTCAATAAGAAAACCTAACTCTCTCCTAAATATATAAGCACCCAACACAGGAGCACCCAGATACATAAAGCAGGTTCTCAGAGGCCTACAAAGACACCTAGATTTCCACACAATAATAGTGGGAGACTTCAACATCCCTCTGACAATATTAGACAAATCACTGAGGAAGAAAATTAACAAAGATATTTAGGACTTAAACTCTGCACTTGACCAAATGAACCTGATAGACATCTATAGAACTTTCTACTCCAAAACAATCGAATGTATATTTTTCTCTTTACCAGATGACACATACTCTAAAATTGACCACACAATTGAATGTAAAACAATCCTCAGTACGTTAAAAAAAAAAAAAAAAAATCATATCAACCACCCTTTCAGACCACAGCACAATAAAAATAGAAATCAATAGTAAAAAAACCTCAAAACCGTACAATTACATGGAATTTCAATAAACTGCTCCTTAATGACTTTTGGGTAAATGAAATTAAGGCAGAAATCGAGAAATTCTTCGAAACTAATGAAAACAAAGAAACAACATACCAGAATCTTTGGGACACAGCTAAGGCAGTGTTATAAGGAAGTTTACAGTGCTAAACATCAACACCCCAAAGTTAGAAAGATCTCAAATTAATAACCTAACATCAAAACTAGCGGAACTAAAGAACCAAGAGCAAACCAATCCCAAAGATAGCAGAAGACAAGAAATAACCCAAATCAGAGCTAGCTGAAGTCAATTAAAATATGAAAACCATACAAAACATCAACAAAACCAAGAATCTGTTCTTTTGAAACATTAATCAGATAAATAGACTGCTAGCTAAACTAACAAAGAAAAAAGAGAGAGCATAAAAATGAATACAATCGGGAATGACAAAGGGAATGTTACCATTAATCTCAAAGAAATACAAAAAAAATCCCTCAGAGACTACTGTGAACACCTCTATGCACACAAACTAGAAAACCTAGAATAAATGGATATATTACTGGACACATGCAACCTCCCAAGACTGAACCAGGAAGAAACTGAACTTCTGAACAGACCAATTATGAGTTCTGAAATTGAATCAGTAATAAAAAGCCTACCAAGGAAAAGCCCAGGACCAGACAGATTCACAGCTGAATTTTACCAGTTATACAAAGAAGAGCTGATACCATTTCTATCAGAACTGTCCCCCCAAATTGAGGAAAATACATTCCTCCCCAACTCATTCTATGAGGCCAGCATCATTCTGATAGGAAAACCTGGCGGAGATACAACAAAAAAAGAAAACTTCAGGCCAACATCAATACAAAAATCCTCAACAAAATACCAGCATACTGAATCCAGCAGCACATCAAAAAGCAAATCCACCATCATCAAGTAGGCTTTATCCCTGGGATGCAAGGTTGGTTCAACATACATGAATAAATAAATTTAATTCATTACATAAACACAACTACGAACAAAACCACTGATTACATCAATAGATGCAAAAATGTTTTCAATCAAATTCAACATTTCTTCATGTTAGAAACTTTCAACAAACTAGGCATTGAAGGATCATACTTCAAAATAATAAGAGCCATCTATGAAAAACCCATGACTAACATCATACTGGATGGGCAAAAGCTGGAAGCATTCCCACTGAAAAACAAAACAAGACAAGGATGCCCTCTCTTACCACTCCTATTCAACATAGTACTGGAAATCCTGGCCAGAGCAATCAGGCAAGAGAAAGAAATGAAAGGCATTCAAATAGTAACAGAGAAAGTCAAACTATTCTTGTTTGCAAACAAGATGATTCTATACCTAAGAAAACTCATAGTGTCTGCCCAAAAGTTTCTTGACCTGATGAACAACTTTAGCAAAGTTCAGGATATAAAATTAATGTACAAAAATTAGTAGCATTCCTATACATCAATAATATCCAAGCTGAGAGCCAAATCAGTTGTGCAATCCCATTTGCAATAACCACAGAAAGTATAAAATATCTAGGTATTTCAACCAGAGAGGTGAAAGATCTCTACGAAGAGAACTGCAAACACTGCTGAAAGAAATCAGAGATGACACAAACGAATGGAAAAACATTCCATGCTCATGGGGAATAGGAAGAATCAATACTGTTAAAATGGACTTACTACAAAAAGCAATTTATAGATTAAATGTTGTTCCTATCAAACTACTAATAACATTCATCACTGAATTAGAAAAATATCTGTTTTGAAATTCATATGGAACTAAAAAAGAGCCCAAATAGTCAAGGCAATCCTAAGCAAAAAGAACAAAACCGGAGGCATCACATTACCCAACTTCAAACTTTACTATAAGGCTACGGTTATCAAAACATCATGCTATTGGTACAGAAACAGACAGATAGAACAGTAGAACAGAATAGAGATCCCAGAAATAACACCACACATCTACATCGATCTAATCTTTGACAAAGTGGACAAAAACAAGCAATGGGGAAAAGGTTCCCTATTCAATAAATGGCACTGGGATAACTGGCTAGCCATATGCAGAATATTGAAAGTAGATCGCTTCCTTACATCATATACAAAAATCAACTCAAGCTGGATTAAAGACTTAAATGTAAAACCCAAAACTACAAAAACCCCAGAAATAACCTAGGAAGAACTATTACGGACATAGGACCTGGCAAAGATTTCATGAGGAAGACACCAAAAGCAATTGCATCAAAAACAAAAATTGACAAATGGGACCTAATTAAATAACTACTTCACAGCAAAAGAAACTATTGACGGAGTAAACAAACAACCTACAGAATGGGATAACATATCTGCAAACTATTCATCTGACAAGGGTCTAATATCCAGAATCTATGAGTATCTTAAACAAATTTATATGCAAAAAACAATCAGGCCCATTAAAAAGTGAGCAAAGGACATGAGCAGACACTTTTCAAAAGAAGGCATACATGTGGCCAACATGCATATGAAAACGCTCGATATTTTATTATTATGCTCAACTAGTTTTTGGAGACATGCAAATCAAAAACACAATGAGATACCATCTCACACTCGTCAAAATGGCTATTTTTAAAAAGTCAAAAAATAACAGATGCTAGTGAGATTGCTGAGAAAAGGGTATGCTTATACACTGCTGGTGGGAACTTAAATTAGTGTAGCCATCGTGGAAAGCAGTGTGGCGATTCCTCAGATAACTTAGAATTATCATTTGACTCAGCAGTTCCATCACTGGGCATATATCCCAGGGAATATAAATCATTCTACTATATGTATATGTTTTTTGGAATACTATTCACAATCACAAAGGCAGAAATCAAACTAAATGCTCATCAATAGTAGACCAGATAAAGAAAATGTGGTACATATACACTATGGAATATTATGCAGTCATTAAAGAGAATGAGATCATGTCTTTTGCAGCAACATGGGGGGAGCTGGAGACTATTATCCTAAGTAAACTAACAGAGGAACAGGAAACCATATACTACATGTTCTCACTTATTACTGGGAGCTAAACACTGAGTGTGTATGGACACAAAGAGGGGAACAACAGAAACTAGGGCCTACTTGAGAATGGAAGGTGGGAGAAGAGAGAGGATCAAAAAACTACCCATCAGGCACTATGCTTATTACCTGAATGATGAAATAATCTGTACCGCAAACCCCATGACATGCAGTTTACCTATATAACAGACTTGCACATGTACCCTTGAATGTAAAATAAAATAGAAAAAAAAGAGAAAGATTTGAAGGTAGCAGAAATCAGTTCATAGGGTTAAAGGAAACTAAACTATTTATATAATGTAAAACATGAAAATGCAGGTGAAATTGCAAATGCTGATGTAGAAGCTGCAACAAATTATCTAGAAAATCTAGCTAAGATCATTGATGAAGGTGGCTATGCTAAACCATAGATTTTTAATGTAGACAAACAGCCATATATTGGAAGAAGATGCCATCTAGGACTTTTCCAGCTGAAGAGGATAAATCAATGCCAAGCTTCAAAGGACAGGCTGACTCTCTTGTTAGACGAATGCAGACAGTGACTATAAGTGGAAGTCAATGCTCATTGCTCATTTTGGAAATCCTAAAACTCTTCAGAATTTTGTGAAATCTACTCTGCCTGGACTCTATAAATGGAGTAACAAAGCCTGGAAGACATTATATCTGATTATTTTATGGTTTACTGAATATTTTAAGCCTGCTGTTGAGACCTACTGATCAGCAAAAAAGATTCCTTCAAAAATATTACTGCTCAATGACAATGCACCTGGTCACCCAAGAGCTCTGATGGAGATGTACAAGGAGATTAATGTTGTTTTTCTGCCTGCCAACACAACACTTATCCTGTAACCCTCGGATCAAGGACTAATTTTGACTTTCAAGTCTTTTTATTTAAGAAACATATTTTGTAAGACTAGCTGTCAGAGATAGTGATTCCTCTGATGGATCTGGGCAAACTAAGTTGAAAACAGCTGGAAAGAATTTATCATTCTAGATGTCATTAAGAGCATCCACGATTCAGGGAAGGAGGTCAAAATAATAATGTTAACAGGAATGTGGAGAAAGTTGATTCCAACCCTTATAGATGACTTTGAGGGGTTCAAGACTTCAGTGAAGGAAGTAATTGTATGTCTGGGGGAAATATCAAAAGAATTAGAATTAGAAGTGGAGCCTGAAGATGTGACTGCATTGCTGCAATTTTACGGATGATAAAACTTGAATGGATGGGGAGCTGCTTCTTATGGATGGATGATCAAAGAAAATGTTTTTTGGAGATGGAAGCTACCCCCTGGTAAAGATGTTATGAACATTGTTGAAATGACAATAAAAAATTTATTATGTAAATTTAGTTGATAAAACTGTGGAGGGTTTAGAGAAGACTGACTCCAATTTTGAAAGAAGTTCTACTGTGGGTAAAATGCTATCAAATGCTTGCTGCGGAGAAATGTTTCATGAAAGGAAGAGTCAATTGATACAGCAAACTTCACTGTTGTCTTATTTTAGGAAATTGCCATAACCACCACAGCCTTCAGCAACCTCTACTTTGGTCTGTTGGTAGCTACCAACACTGAGACAAGACACTCCACCAACAAAAACAGGGTAACCCACTGAAGGCTCAGATAATCATTAGCATTTTTTAGCAAAAAAGTATTTTTTCCAGTCAACAAATATTTATTGAGCAGTGAGGCTGTGGGTTGTCTATACATCCCCTTGGATTTCATCTTTCCTACACATATCAATAGGTTCTTTTTAAAAATTATAAAACAAAATTTAAAAAATTTTGACATAGTAATTTATTGTTACATAATTATACATATTTATGGGATTCATGTGATATTTTGATACATATATACAAGGTGTAATGATCGAATCAGGACATTTAGATACCCATCACCTTGAACACTGATCATTTCTTTGTGTTGGCAGCATTTCAAATCTTCTAGATATTGTATATTGATATATACAATAAATTATTGTTAATTATAGTTATAGTCACCCTACTGTGCTATCAAACACTAGACTTTATTCTTCCATCTAACTGTATGTCTGCACCCATTAACCAACTTTCTTTAGTCCCCTTCTATCTTCCCAGCTTCTGGTAACCATTATTTTACTCTCTACCTCCATGAAATCAACATTTTTAGCTCCTACATATGAGTAAGAAAAAATGATATTTGTACCAATAAAGTATTTTTAATTAAGGTATATACATTGTTTAGATATAATGCTATTGCACACTTAACAGACTACGGTATGATGTTAACAGAACTTTTGTATGTACTGGGTCACCAAAAAATTTGCAGTTTATTTTGATATTTGCTTTACCATGGTGGTCCAGAATATCTGCAATATCTCCAAGGTATGCCTATATAGTGTACACCAAAGTACCAAGACCACTGTAATATTAATGACTGGCTTTTAATACACATTTTCACCTATAATTCCTATCGCTCATTATTAACCTAGTTATCTTTAAAGAATACTCATAAATATTGAGTCGTTAGGGTTATCTGATGTTTGACTCTAAATGTTTGCTTTGGTTATATAATACATGTTGTCCTAATAACTTGTGTGGAAATCATATTTTGAAAGTTCTTATTTTAAGACTTTGAGAGGAGGTTAGTTCTTAAAAAATAATCCTAGTACTTTCAAGTATTAGAATATAGAATATACTTCATTTGGTATTTCAGATATAGAATGCTGAATTTGGAGTCCTTGGCTAACCGACTTTATTGAAATAAAATTTAGGGGAAAAATAGAACAGTTCATTGAGTTATATAGGTCAGGAATGACTGAAAATAAGTCAACTGCACTTTTCCATATAGTTTATAAAATATGGTTTCCTGACTCATGAGATGAGGTAAGCTTCAGTAAATCCACTGGATCGATTACATGTGAGTTTCTAAAAGTGATGGGGTTACAGAAATGGAGCAGGAGATCCCATGAAAAAATGATGATGATGTTTATTCGTGGTATAAAAGTCTGCTACAGTCTGATTGAGATGGACCCACAGCCAGATCTTTTTCTTGTGTAACTGAGGTTGTTTCACAAGGGATAGCCAAGCTTGAGGTCAGAGTCTCGCCAGCCAGACCATTTTTTTTCCTGGCTTGGAGAGGCTGCCATCCATTCCAGTCCAGAGAGTGAAACATTAGCAACTTTTCACTTGAAGGATTATAAAATTACTGGAAAGAGAAACTGGACAGATGCTCTGGCCCTTTTTAGACATTTACAAAGCTAGTGTCCAGTTAAGACTTCTTTAGCAATAGTTCCTACTGGATAGGTCAGAAACCACTTTCATCTGATTTCAGCTTCAGGCCATGTATTTCTAACTATCTGTGATTTTAATCAATTCAGGCAGCTAACCAGTCACTTCAGGGAGTGGGGTAGAAGCATAGTATACACATAAATATACAAAACAAACAAAAATGGTCAGGCTGGTTTCTGATTTATTTGCTTGAGCACTTATTGACATTCACTTGTGTGCTATTGGAGCCCAGATGTTTGCTGCTGTGGGCTCTCTTGGTAGGGAATAGATCTCTGGCCTTTCTCCCATCCCGATGATTCTGTACCACTCTACCAGAACAGCTGTCCTAGTATTTGTCAAACTTAAGAGGCACAAGCTAAGAAATCTTCAATGTTTCCCCACTGCCTAATAAAGTATGTATCCAAGTTTGGCATTAAAACTTTTTATAAGGTAGCTCCTAAATACTTTTTATTTATTTAATAATTTAGTTTTTAAGCATCAGTTTAGCTTTTTTTTTTTTTTTAGATGAAGTCTTACTCTGTCATTCAGGCTGGAGTGCAATGGTGCTATCTTGGCTCACTAAAACCTCTACTTCCTGGGTTCAAGCAAGTCTCCTGTCTCAGCCTCCCAAGTAGCTGAGATTAAAGGCACCCATCACCACACGCAGCTAGTTTTTGTATTTTGAGTAGATATGAGTTTTAAGCATGTTGGCCAGGCTGGTCTTGATCTCCTGACCTCAGGTGATCTGCCCGCCTTATCCTCCCAAAGTGCTGGAATTACAGGCATGAGCCACCATGCCTGGCCACATCTGCTTAGTTTTTAAGCCGTATATATTGTGTTTGGTGCTGCCTATAGAGTAATGAGCTAGAGTGATATGTCCTTATGAAACCACCTATTTTTCTGTGGGAAGGCAGGCATTTAACAAATACTCACAAAATGTTCAATTATAATGAGAAAACAAGAACATGCAATGAAAACTGAAAAGGCCCTTAGCTTTGGCAATGACGTCATTGACTTTAGTCTGTAAAGATTGTGGTTTCAGAAGTGGGAGACCAGTTTCAGAAGCGTAAGGGGTAATCTAGAAAACACACAGACTTCGGAAGAAAAGGAATATGAATACTGGATACACCAATACCTGGCTGATCCATGGCTCCATTCTGATAATTCATTTGCTTTTGCCATAGTGTGTGCCTCACAGTCGTTGTTTAGTAGTTACATTGGCAGGTGTAACTATTGTGCAAAATGGTCACAACATGGGACAAAAGTAAATCTAAAATCCTGCTGTTCATGATGATGTGGAGTGAGGACTGGGATTCCCACAGCAACCTCCAGTTCCTGGAACACTTGATCCTTAGCACTTTCCCATGTTTCAATTTGCCTGGTGTCAGAACATTGGATATACTTTCTTCACTTAACACATCAAATACTTTTGCTCCTAAGTAAAGATGACTCTTGAATTGCTCTAATATAACCAATGTTTTAGTCACTTTGGGCAGCTATAAAAAAAATCATAGAACAGGTGATTATAACAACAGGTCTGGAGGCTGAGCGAGGTCCTCTTCTGCTTTGCAGACTGCTGATGTCTTATATGTTCACATGGCGGAAAGGAAAAAAGGCAACTCCCTGGGGTCTCTTTTATAAGGGCACTAATCTCATTCATAAGGACTCTACTCTTATGATTTAATTACCTCCCAAAGGCCCCATATCCTGCTACCATCATCTTGGACATTACGATTTCAACATATAAATTTCGAGAGCTACAAACATTTATCCATAACAACTGACCAGCTATAAGATATATCCTTTCATGTGTTTTAATAATATTTTTGAGAATTTTCCTGGCTCCCTAACATAATAATCAATATAATCTTTCCAGTTTTGTAACAAAGGAAAGAGCTATGCATTTATAGTGGGGCAGTTGGACCTCATAGTTCCTATCCTTATTCCACTGTGATGCATCTCCTCCTGGAGGCTATTAATGCCATCACTGGCCTAGAGGACATGAGTTCCTACTCCTTTAAGGCTCTGACTAACTAGACACTAGCAGGTAGTACCAGGCTGGAACATTATAATAAGACATTATTAAATGCTTAGTGCAAACACAAGGGAAATAACTAGAAAGCAACATGCACCTACAAGAAATGACAAGACAGATTCTGTTCATCCTCATTTGTGGTTTGCGATAGTGATGAAATTCTGTCAGCTAAATCTCCTGATTGCATAGGACAAAGAGTGTCTGTGATCCTTAATGCTATCAGTTTATTGAACAAGTTGGTTGCTAGGTACAAGATCTGTTATTTCTCACCACACTTCATTAAGCTCCATAAAATAGCACCTGCATCTTGGCCATGTGCCATGATATTTCTGGTTACTCTTAAACAATAAAAAGTATACTTAGGGCCAGGCATAGTGGCTCACACCTGTAATCCCAGCACTTTGGGAGGTCGAGGTGGGCGGATCATGAGGTCAGGAGTTCGAGACCAACCTGACCAACATGGTGAAACCCTGTTTCTACTACAAATACAAAAATTAGCCATGCGTGGTGGCAGGTGCCTGTTATCCCAACTACTCGGGAGGCTGAGGCAGGAGAATCGCTTGAACCCAGGAGGCGGAGGTTGCAGTGAGCCAAGATTGCACCACTGCACACTACACTCCAGCCTGGGCGACAGAGTAAGGCTCTGTCTCAAAAAAAAAAAAAAAAAAGTCCACTTCAACGTAGTCACATTATCCCACACTGCTGTGCAGTTTCAAATTTATCTCTTCCCCCAGTTCAGGTTTAATTCAGGTTTGTAAGACTCAGACCCCCTGCAGTAAGGGAGTCACTATAGTCAGTGTCTTTTCTGTCTGTCTGTCTTCTTCAGCTCTACTCATTCTCTTATTCTGTTGGGTACATGACTCTTCCAGGTTCAGAGCAGGAGGAGTAGGAGACGTAAGATGTAGAAAGGTGAGGTGTATCTGATGTTGATGTCCTCTGGAAGTTGCCGACTCAAAACAATATTTTGTTGTTGTTTTTATGGACTCTTGTGGACTCCCTTTTCAGTTCCTTTGACATGGTAGATACCTCCTGTTGTTAATTGCTTACAATCTTCCTCCAAGGCCCTTGGATTCCTACCAATGGATCTGATTATTCCTGCTTGATCCTCTCATACCTCTAGGCCTTCCTCTTTAGCAGAGGCCCACTCAAGATGACTCAGTCCAGCTTCTTTCTATGGAGTTCCCATTCAACTCTAAATAAACTCACACAGCCTCGAATGTACAGGACATTCTAACTTAGTTGTTGTGTGTTGCTCTAATGCCCCAGGACAGCTGACTAACACAATGCCTTTCTTTTGTACTGCAGGTGGGAGACCACACCAGCCCCCTTATCCCTCAACTTTCAGGGAACACCTATTAAGCTATCCTAAGGTGTTTCCCAGCGTGATATGCGAGGGAAGCATCCCATTTCTTCTCCCTTAAGGGGAGAAACAATCCACAATACTCTGACAAATCTCTCCGAAACAACCTTACTAATGTCATATTCAATCTCTTTAAAACCCCTCAAATAAACCCATCTCTCTATCCTCTTAGCCTGGAAGTAGGTGATGAGCTGAAACCAGCAGAACCTGCTTTAAAGTCCCTTAGTCCACCTTGCATAGGTAGCCCAACACTTTGCTTTAAGATACAGAAGTAGTTGGTGTTTCCTTTTTTACTTCTGTGATAATGAGCCCTCTGTTGAAATTCTGAGAAAACAAAAAATGTTACATTTAACAACCTGCTGCATTGTCCGGAGGTATTTTAACATGAGTCTGCATTTCATAAAGTCCAAAGTTAAGTCTAGGGAAGCTCTAGAACAGAAGGGAGGCCCCTCTCCTGCCTATTTAAAGTATGTTTCCCAAGTTCTGGTAGCTTGTTCTTGGATATGCTTATTCTCCAGTGAATCATGTCAGGAATGCCTGTTATTCTAGGCTCTTTTAGCGTCTTTCTACCCTGGTCTTTCCTCTAAAAGTCTCATTGAAACAACTATGTCTCAGCATAGTACAGTAAAGCTTACATACATGCAGAAGCACAACAGCAAGTGGTTTTCGCATCACGATAACTCTTCTCTTACCCGTTGGCTTGTTCACCCTTATGATGTTTAGCTATGGTTAGGGCTATAGTGTATTGTCTTACAGCAGCATGAATGAAACTCATAGGTCCGTAAGGAGACTGCAGCTGGCCTCATGATCCTCCAATAAATAAAGCCAGCTGGAAATAGCCTCCCCATAAGGGAATATACTATCCTTATTTAATGGTTGAATTCAAGACAAAAAAAAAATAGCATTTCAAAAAAATCTATTTAGTTTCTAACAAGTTGCCATCTTTTTTTTATAACAGTCTCTCTTAAAAGCTTGCTGTTTTGCAAACTAACACGGGAACAGAAAACCAAATACGCATGCTCTCACTCATAAGTGGGAGTTGAACAATGAGAACACAGGGACACAGAGAGGGGAACATCACACACAGGGGCCTGTCACGGGGTGGGAGGGCTAGAGGAGGGATAGCATTAGGAGAAACACCTAATGTAGATGATGGGTTGATGGGTGCAACAAACCACCAGGATATGTGTATACCTATGTAACAAACCTGCACGTTCCGCACATGTATCCCAGAACTTAAAGTATATTTGTTTTTAAAAAAAGAAAGAAATGTGCAGAATAGGCAACTCTATAGAGGTTAAAGGCAGGTTAGTGTTGCTTAGGGATGGTGGGTAGTGGTGGGACAGCGGATTGATATCTAAGGGATATGGAGTTTGTGAAGTGATGAAATGTTTTAAAAATAACTGGGGGCGGGGATGGTTGCACATAATATTTAAATATGTTAAAACCACTGAATTATATATTTTAAATTTGTGATTTATATGGTATGTGAATTGTATCTCATGAAGGCTTTTAAAACAAAACAACACTGCTGTAACTGAGACCAAACCACAGTTTGTGTCAAATCCTGCTATGTGATATTGGTTAAATTTTATAGTCTAAAATCTAAGCTTCATTTATGAGGATACTCACTTAATTACTGAGGTGTGTCAACAACACATATTAGTAAATGTATAGGAACAAAATATTAGACCTATTACTGAGAAAATACAAAACCTGGAAATACGACTATAGCTTTAAAAAGAATCTTATTTAGAATCAAGGGAAGTTATGAAACATATCAAGGAAATTAGTACTTGCTAAATACTGAGCTAATATGTTAGACATTCCTTCTCAGTGATTACAGAATACTTATATCAAATGAAATTAGATTATATATATTTGAACAGTAAACATCCAAAGTAGAATAAATTTATCATTTTGTATCCTAGAAAAAAAAAGGTTGCTGTTTTTAGAGATGCTTTGCAGGAAAATGAACGTGGAAAGCATCTCTGTGGGGCAAATTGTTTCATATTCTACAGTATTTCACCAGTAACTCACATGCCAGAGGAATGAAGAAGCTAATTCTTCTACTTGTTTGTACACAAATTTCTCAAGACATGAGCTTTCCATTGGCAAACAACAATTACTCAAACATTGAATAACTACCATGTTGTGACAATATTTTTGGAAAATGTATCCTTTAGTCTTGAAACTTCTGAAATAATCTGAAAGTTGTTATCTTTCTATTAGTCAATCTATATGCCTCCGAATTCTGAAGAGAGAAAATTATGTATTGTCCCAATGTTCATAAGTATGAATTTAAACTGGGAACATTTATATGGCAATGCATTAATCATTATTTGTGTCTATGTCTATGTTGCCAACAGCTGCTCATTTGTCTGGCTTGGATTTAAAAAAGAAAACAGGCAGATTCCACTGTTATTGTAAGACTTAGGTTTACCTGCTGCCTTTTTCTTCTCAGTGACTCCAAATACAGTCACCAGTGCTCTCCACCTTCAAACTCAGACTTAGCTGAATTCCCAAATCAGTCCAACCTTGTAATGGAGCCTGGATCTAGAATTCAGAGTTCCAGGAATGAACCCTGGGCATCTCTTTAGTGCCTCAGCATTTCTCCTTCTTCCTGCATTGTTGTCCAGTCTGGGAGTAGGTGGCTTACTGCTCATCAGGGGCTTGAAATCCCGCCTAACTTCTGAGCACTGCCTTATACCATTATTGTTGTTGTTGGACCAGAGTCCTTCATAAACTTACTAATTGCTTGGAACCAAGGCCCTCCCTACTGCTTTCATTAGGGCTTGCCTCCTAAAGCTCTAAGACCTCCTAGGCTGAATTAAATTCTACTGATATTAATGATATGCAAATGATATCTACTGCAAATTGTCCCAAATAGTTATTCTTGAAAACTCCCACCTCTCCCTTTATTCCCTGCTCCACATTTCTGAGATTCTAGAACACCTTGTACTTGTGCTCTGGCAATTGAGGCAGGGTCTGTAGAAATGAACATTATCATAGCATACCTGGAATTTCTAAGAATTTGGCAGATGTGGACAAGAAAATCTCACTGATGAATGGGAATAAATGGGTGAGAAAAAGTCCTGTTGAATGAATTTGTTGGTCAGTATGTATTGATAGAAAGCAAAGCTTTGCTAATAGATTTGGGTGTGAAGTTCAACACTTCCAATTTCTAATTTTGTGACTTTTGGCAAGTTTCTTTGCCGGCCTGAGCCCCAATTTCCTCATCTGTCAAAAGAAAGCTTCTAATAGCCAGCTCCTATGACTCATATGAGAAGTAAATAACACATACCACAAGCTCTAGGCACTCATTGATCTTGCATGAGGTGTCTAATCCATATTTGTCTGGGTGCTAACCTGGAGAGCTGTCTTTAGTGGTATCCTGGTGACTGAGAATATGTTTAATACATTAGTCTTCCTGGTTTGTTGAAGGTTTTTATTATACACTTTAGGTATATAAGCATGAATTGTGTTTATTTCTTCTAATATGGGTCCCCAACTCTGTTATTCAATCTTGTTTTCCTCCTCTACTGAATAGTAAGTTCCCTAAGAGTGTTTTGGGCTACAATGCAGATGTATAAAAGTGAATTACTCATTTGTAAAAAGCCAAATAGTTTGAGTAAGCAAATCAAGGACATTTTCTGTCAAGAAGCGGTGTATTTTATAAATGAGGCAAAGACGGCCTCTGTGTATTGACCCCAAGTTGTTAATTTCTTCCCCACAGGCTGAGAACTGTCAGCACAAAAACCCACCAAGTGCCAAACTCAAAATTTCTCCACATTCAGTTATTTCAAAAATAGCACAAACAAGCAGATTTTTAGCTACCTAGAACCTCCCTTCTTTGCTCCCCCTGCAAAACCTCACCCCACATTTGCAAGCGATAGATACACTCCAGCCCATAAAGCCCCAACCTGCTTCTGCCCTTGGAAACTCTCGGATCCAGAGACTCCCCACAGTGCTGCCAAGTGGATATCAGCAGACACCCAAGCCAGTGTGCCTCAGCCCCAGAGGCTTCCTTGCCCTCTTCTGCCTCTGTGTTGGGAAATCTGTGCCATTCACTGGGACAGACTGCTATTGTTAGGGACTTCACCCACACGCACACCCATCCAGCCATCACCCAATAAAGCTTGTTTGTGCTATTGCTTCTCAGCATATCTTTTTCTTTGATCAGCTCCCCAAACCTCTCCCTACAAGAGGTTAATGGGTTCACAGATAGAGTTACATAAAACAAATAATATGTTGTATTTGATAGCACAACAAGGTGACTACAATCAATAATCATTTATTGTATATTTAAAAATAACTAAAAAAAAATGGGATCAGTGTGTTCATAACACAAAGAAAGGATAAATGCTTGAGGTGATGGATACTCCAATTATCCTGATGTGATTTTGACACATTGTATGCCTGTATCAAACATCACAAGCGCCAGGCGCGGTGGCTTATGCCTGTAATTCTAGTACATTTTGAGGCTGAGGTGGGTGGATCACTTGAGGTCAGGAGTTCGAAAGCAACCTGGCCATCATGATGAAACCCCGTCTCTGCTAAAAATACAAAACAAACTAGGCAGGCATAGTGGTGGGAGTCTGTAATCTCAGCTACTTGGGAGGGTGAGGCAGGAGAATCACTTGCACCCGGGAGATGGAGGTTGCAGTGAGCCGAGATCATGCCACTGCACTCCAGCCTGGGCAACAGAGTGAGACTCCATCTCAAAAAAAAAAAAAAAAAAATCACACAGACCCCATAAATATATACATCTCATAAACACCCACAATAATTAAAAATACAAAATAATAGGTAAGGTTGAAGAAGCAGCAGAAGATAGTATGTGAAGGAACTTGCATGTTATGCTGAGATTCTGGGTTATTATTTATAAGGACACTAAGCAGGAGAGGGACATGTTTCCCTTTATGTTTTAGGAGGTTCACTCTGGCTGCAGTGTGGAGAATGAGTTGAAAGGAACGAGGAGGTAGAGGTGCTGTTGTCATATCAAGAGAAGTAGTGCTGAAGACTAGTGGGAAGGAGATGCAGGGTATAGAGCTTGGTGGCCAGTTGGATTTTGGGAGGTGGGTGGGTGAAAGAATGAAGAGTCAAAGTGACTCCCAAGATTTTTGGTTTGGGTATCTAAAAATTGGTGTTGACATTATCCTTGGCAGAGAAAATAAAGGGAAAGAGCTGATGAGGTGAGAAGGATGAGAGTTTCAGCTTAAAGTGGTTTTCATAGGAACAAGGTGGTAAGGCTTTTAGAGTGAATTAATCCTCTTAGAAGAGTATGCAAAGTCGCCAGATGTGGTGGCTCACACCTGTAATTCCAGAGAGACACTTGAGGCCAGGCGTTGGAGACCAACCTGGCAAAAATAGAGACTTTCGTCTCTACAAAAATGGTAAAAAATTACCCTGTTATGTGGCACCCATGTAATCCCAGCTACTTGGGAAGCTGAGGTGGAAACACTGCTTGAGCCCAGGAGTTTGATGCTATAGTGAACTATGATCTTACCACTGTACCACTTCAGCCTGGGCAACAGAGCAAGACCGTGACTCAAAAACAAAAAAGGAGTAGAAAGGAGTAGAAGAGTATAGAAAGTAAGATGGTAAGAAGACTGAGTACTGAAGATAGAAACGTCAGCAATTCAGCAATGTTGGGATTTAAGAAACCTGCAGAAGAAGGTCAAGAATCCACAAATGAGGCTGGGGAGAAAGAATGTGAGAAGTTGGGGAAAACTCAGAATAGAGGGCTATTGTGTGAGTGAGCCAAAGGTAGAATATTTCACAAAAAAAGAGCAATGATCAGCAACAGGTCAAATGCCACAGAGTTCACGTCACAGAAGGACTGGGAGTTGTCCTGGAATTTTGGCAGCCTTGAGAGCATCTGGACTTCTTTGAAAGAGATAGAATTCATCTCTCTGATTACATCACCTAGAAATAGACATTACATGATTAACATTCATAAACAATGATGAGACATGTGAATAATTATTAGAAAATTGTACAATTTAAATTGTTATGTCAGCTAAGTGATACAAATATGATAATAAATTTATAGATGTATTGCCTCTGAGAAAACAGCACTAAACATATCTGAACTTTGTATTTGACCTGGTGAATTAAAAACCCCATGGAGATCCTACATAATATGGAAAATATGTATAACTTTAGTTCATATTAATTCCCATATGCCTAATGATGACTTGTGTTTGAAAGAAAAAATGTATTGGAAAGAAAATGACTTTTCCACCAGAATTCATAAGGTTTTATGTCAGTATACATAATAATTGTTACTATAGAAATTTTATTTGTTTTACTAAAGTGATTTTCAACATTTTACATTTACGCAATAAAAACTGCTATAATGGGTTTTGTTCCTAATGCTCTTACTGCATTGAAGTATTTACATATAGTCATATTATATGTTTTTCTTCCTAAAGAACAGTATGTAGATACCATCCCAAAATAATACCTTCTTATTATGCTTCTAATTGTTTTATTTCTCACTCAGAATTTGGCTATTGTAAATATTTTCTTTACACTTGAGAAAGTTAACTGGATTGTATCTGTATGTCAGTTAAAAACCACTTTTGAGTTCTTATTTTTTCTTCAGGGAGAAAAAATGGAATCATATAATCTAGAAAGATCAAACCAGAGGGGACTGATAGACAATTACTGAGGCAAATATTTCTAATGTCTGCCTACAATATCCTTCCTCTTCACTCTCCAGCTCGATTCCTCATTCTTTAACTGGCAAATCTTTATTCTTTAAAACAATAGTACCATCCTGTCTTTTTCTGTAGCATCAGCCCTGTTTTGCCCAGGCAGTATCCATTGCCCTGTCCTTATCTCTGGTATAGGACATTCACCCCATTGTTTGTTGATGTCTATTTGAGTTCCTCTAAGTTGTGATCACTTTGAGGGCCAAAGTGGCATCTTTATATTTGCAGAGGGCAGAAAATGTTATCCTATGTTTGGTGGACAATAATATTTTTAAGTTAATAGTGATTAATTTCACTTTTCAAATCCTAATCATACAATTAGGTAGACAGGCTAGATTATCTCCGTTTTACAGATGAAGAAACTGATGACCAGAATACACCTCTGGCAGATGTGGAAAACATGCTCTGATTCTACTTCTACTGCAGGATGCAAACAATCTTTTAGTAGTTATCCGATTACATTGTGATATCAATGTTATTATTATGAACTATTTTTTATATTTTCTTTTGTTTGAAATTCTCATTAGAGTGTCTTGACCACTGTGATTTTCTTTTTCCTTTTTATTTTTACTTCCCATTTCCATCAAGGATTTTATCTTTGGTAAATTGTTTCTATATCAACTTGGGGTTTAGAAACTTGGATGAGAAAGAAATCTTTATTTTTATTTATCTCTAACCATAATGTAGCATCTGAGACTAGTTACCAGTATAAACCACAGATTTCATTTAACATCACTGCTGTTGAAGCTATCTTGAAATATGATTTATATTCATCAGTGCTTTGAAATTATGGTATTTATTAGGCCTGCTAGATCCCTTTATTTAATGTATTAATAAGGGAGCCTATATTTTGTTCTATTGCAAATGTAGTTGTTAAAAATGTTTATAGATGTATCATAAATGCTTTTCATCTTAATCTTATGTATTTTATTTTCTAATTTGAAAACATTATTCTGGGAAGGGGACCAAGTTAAGGGGTCTAGGGTGCAAAACATTTTATTGTTATTATTATTATTATTATTATTTTTTTAGGATGGAGTCTCACTCTGTCGCCCGGGCTGGAGTGCAGTGGCCGGATCTCAGCTCACTGCAAGCTCCGCCTCCCGGGTTTATGCCATTCTCCTGCCTCAGCCTCCTGAGTAGCTGGGACTACAGGCGCCTGCCACCGCACCCGGCTAGTTTTTTGTATTTTTTAGTAGAGACGGGGTTTCACCATGTTAGCCAGGATGGTCTCGATCTCCTGACCTCGTGATCCGCCCGTCTCGGCCTCCCAAAGTGCCGGGATTACAGGCTTGAGCCACCGCGCCCGGCCTTATTGTTATTATTATTATTATTATTATTATTATTTGAGATGGAGTTTTGCTCTTGTTTCTCAGGCTGGAGTGTAATAGCACGATCTCAGTTCACTTTCATCTCTGCCTTACTGCAACCTCTGCTTCCCGGGTTCGAGTGGTTCTCCTGCCTCAGCGTCCCAAGTAGCTGGAATTATAGGTGAGTTCCACCACGCCCGGATAGTTTTTTGTATTTTTAGTAGAGATGGGGTTTCACCATGTTGGCCAGGATGGTCTCAAACTCCTGACCTCAAGTGATCCACCCACTTCAACCTCCCAAAGTGCTGGGATTACCGGCGTGAGCCACCGCGCCTGGCCTAAAACATTTTAAAGAATGACTGCTACAAACGAAAACCGGTTTCACAAAATCCTTCTCTTTGAAACTTCATGTCCAGACATTCCATCATCGTATCTACTTTTCTTTTTTCTTTTTTGTAGTCAGTGGATGAGACCGGGTAAGTGTAGTGAAGGCTGCGATGTGCCAATTAGGTTCCCTCCTTCCCCTGAATAGGACAACTGCTCTCAGCTGATTCCAGCAGAGAGCTTCCCTGGCTGAAAAGAGCCACCTGGATGAGGTCACGCCCCCTTCTGGGACAATGTGCATTCAATGACTGTTGTGAAGTGTTCCAAAGGCCTGGCTCCTCCCTTCTCTAATCGGGGACCATTCTGAAGGGTCATCTACCTCCAGAGCTCCCTCTAGAATGGGCCTAGTGAGACCTTTACTGTAATTGCAACTTCCTTTTCTGTGGAGTGTTTCTTTCTTCACTTCCCGTTGTTGTTGATCCTGAAAGTACTTCCAAGTAGAGAGCCACAGAAAACAGAGCACACAATTAAATTAGAATTTCACACAAATAATTTTTAGTAGAAGTATGTCCCATATATGGCATGGGACATAAAATATACTAAAAAAAATTTATTATTTTTCTGAAATTCAAATTTAACCAGGCATCCTGAATTTTTGTTTGCTAAATCTGGCAAACCTCCCTTAGCACAAAAATATCTGTCTCAGAGTTAACTTCCCAGGTAACCTAACCTGCAACAGCATGTCCTTATGATGGTTAAGGACTACAACTAGGGTGGGCTGGATCATACACGACCCTTTCTCACTCCTCTACACACTGTCTTCTGTCTTCTGTGATGTCAGGTAGGAAAATAACAAAGAACAATGAGGTGATAGTGAGCAGATAAATATTCACTAGTTTGAGGATACCTGAGATTGGGGAAATCTGTCATGTTAGGTATGAAAGCGATACTATCACTCATTTCAAAAACATCCTTGGGGCTGCATGAGGCATATGTGAAGAGTGTTAAATGTAAGAGTGTACAGAGCATTTAATATAACTTGCCCAAACTTCATAGCTTTAGACCAGGGCAGAATGTTGTAATTGCTTTTACTGTCTCCAGTTAGAACAAGAAACAATAGAGCTTGGTGATCATTTAATTTTTAGTGTGCAACAATAAAAGCATTATTGTGTTTTAAAATTGTTTTAGAGACAAGGTCTTGCTGTGTTTTCCTGGCTAGATTCAAACTCTTGAGCTCAAGTAATCCTCCCACTTCAGCTTCCTGAGTAGCTGTGACTACAGGCTCACACCACTATAGCCAGCCCAGAAGCATTATTTTATCTGTATGAAATAGAACACAAAAAATTTAGGGATTTTAGTTCTACTTTTGCTTACCGCTTAATTGTTCTGGCACTTTGAGAAACGTAAAATATGGCAGGATGCCACTGGAGGTTACACCAGTGATTAAATACCTTGCTAAAAAGTCATAGACTGAATATATATTAAGGAACATCTCACCTTTCCAGGAAGGCTTTTTGCTGGTGGTTTCTGTTACTCTGAAGAATGGGGATGGGACAAGGGTAGGAAAGGGATATCGAAGTATGATGGGAGTAATAGTACTTTCTGATTTCCAACATGTAAAACCTGAATTACTCTTTTAATATTTTTCAAGAAGAGCCAGGACATATATTCAATAAAATAAATGTACTCCATTTTTTACTGAAGTTAGATTTTTAAATATTGTGGAATCAAATGTCTCTGGTATGCTGTCTTTTAAACATCTTCATGTCACAGAGTTCAATAAATTGCCCATAATGACAGCCTTTATGATTTTAATGCCTGTGTAAACATTCTTTTGGAAGCTTTCTCAAGAGTATCTTTCAAAATATGTCAATATTTGCCAACAGAAAAAAAGAACAAATAATTTAAAATAACATATTTGGATCTTAATTCCCCTTCTTATCTTTGACAATGACACTTGTAAAGAAAAAGAAATCCCAGTGTAACAAATGACTTGAGTTGTGTATAAGTTAAGGGCCCAGTTATGAGCTTCATTCTAAATCTAAATAATATTAAATAATGTTTTATTTAATTACGTCCTTGGTAATAGTTATTTCTAGAAGTAGTTTTTCAATGAGTTTTATTCAACTTGGCATGTGGAAATAAATCTGAGATTATTATTTTCTTACTTTTTTAATAGGTGGTTTTTCAAACTAAATGAGGCAAGAATCACACTTATAACCCTTGAATACCGTTTAGCTTCCTTCTGGACCAAGTAAGCCCGTTTATTTAACTACATAAATAGGAAACAGCCTCAAGTATTAACTTTTTGCTTGTTAAGTGTTAGGACTTGACTGCAGAGAATTCTTCCATCCAGAACTTTAGAGAACAGTGTAATCTATCACCATTAGACAGATATGTGTGTGTGTGTGTATACATATATATATAAGTGTGTGTTTATACATGTGTGTATGTACAAACACGTTTATTGAAGAAAAACAAAAGTCACTCGGTGAATATTTTCAAATCCCTAGAAGTGACAGAATTCTATGGGAATTATCTGCCCTGAAAACTCAATATGTTTAAGCTACGCAGAATTGCTAAATATTTGTCCATCAAGACTAGTTTTCAGACATGGTAATGGTCTTAGCCAATACTATGCACTATGTTTCACAAACAAATGCATACAGCAAACCATGCCAATTATAACTTCCGGCTGAGTGAATCAGTGCAGCCTGTCTTCAAACTAAACACTTTATGCATCTATTTTCAACATGTGTGGAGATTCATAACACGTATTTCCCTTCCTCTAAACCCTATGATTGGTAATAAAAGCCATTTTCTTCTGTAATATAACAATATAGGAGTTAACATAAACTCTTTAGCACAAAAAGGAACAATCTACACATTGTATTTTTCAAGGCACATAGAAAGCACTCGCCAGTCAACATGGATGAGGTTCTTTTATTTCATTAAAACACAAGAGAATATTTTATTCTCCCAAATCAATGACCAAGATATATTTATTTTAAGTATGTGGCACAAATCCGTTTTTTTTTTTTGGTACATACCAATAAGATATCGGAGAAGGCATTTTATTTTATTTTGATGGAAGTAACAGTTTAAACTAGAAACGGGAAATAGCTGAAGAGAATATTTTATTCTCCCAAATCAATGACCAAGATATATTTATTTTAAGTATGTGGCAAAATCCGTTTTTTTTTTTTTTGGTACATACCAATAAGATATCGGAGAAGGCATTTTATTTTATTTTGATGGAAGTAACAGTTTAAACTAGAAACGGGAAATAGCTGAAAATTGAATTGAACTTAAAAATAGTAAGGAAATATCGTAAATGATTCATTTTTGCCTTGACAAGGAGGAGGAACGTCTGTGGAAGATGTGGTAGAGTGCTTCTGTCTTAGATACCTGCATTCTGGAGAGTTGACTACCAGGCAACGCTACTTGTTTGGTGTGCAGGGTGTGAATGAACAGCAGAGTGCCTCCTGCATTTGGTGCCAAAAGAAGCTCTTCTTAAGTGTTTCAAGGTCCTGAGTGGAAAAAAAAATGTCTTGTATAGAGAAATTAATTAATGTTAAGAACTGTCCTTTATACAGAGATTATGATCTTTTTAGCATTTGGTACAATATATGATTCCTTTCATGAAATGAAGATTGCAGTAGATGGGAGGGTGTTTGTGTGTATTTTCTTCTTCTTTTCCTCCTCCCTTTTCTCATCCTTCTCCTTCTTTCTTCTCTCTTTCTCCTTTTTTCTCTCTGCTTCTTTCCTGTTTTAGTTTGTTTTTATATGTCCTAATATGACAAAATAGAAAATTTATACTTCATGTAAGTTAGTTAACTGTTACTCTTTTAATATTTTACTGGTTCATAATATTTAAAAGCATGGGCACCTCTTGAGCTACTTCAAGGGCATGGGTTTCTAATAAATCTCAGTCGGAATTATGGTTCTGCATCAAATTGGATGTATGGACTTGAGCCTGTTACTTAACTGCGACAATTAGTTTAAAAAATAAAATAAATATACCTCCTCCTTAAAATTGAGCTGAGAAACAGAGAAGATCATATGTTAAAGCATGTAGCAAGGTGAGTGGCTCAAAGCAGATTATCAGCATGCTTAGTTTCCCTTCCTCCTTTTGAATGGCACAGGAAGCAATGCATTTCTTCCCCAGTCAGTGTGATCCTAAGTACAACTATACTACACAGAGGAATTCTTACTGTAAACTGACTAATGGTTAAAAGCTGGCTATTGTTTTCAGTTTAAATCCTGATTCAGTTCCTTCCTTGTTGCATAACCTTGAACAAGTTACTGTCTCAAAGCTCACCAGAGTTTACTAGAGTTTACTGGTAAGTGGGACAATAATAACACTCATTCATAGAATAAAAAAATAATTTAGTCTATCCAAATCAGAACAGGCTCTGTCTCCTTTCCAACCAACACCTTCTTTTGAGCAAACTACTCTTACTTACTCCACTAATGTGGTTTTGGTGGGTGGAACTAAACACCATCTTACCCCCAGGCTTCAAGAGTGGGCTTTTGTCTCAGGCTACCCAAATGTGAGATTCAGTCATTCTGGCTACAGGGATGTCCTGGAGTCCCAAACAGGGGACCAATTGTACAGCTCTCTGTGACTTGTTCTTTGTAGAGCTGGAGCTGGTAGGAAAATGTCTTCTGGACAAGTTTCCAAATGATGTGATTTTAGAGAAATTCTGTGTTTATATTCTTTATAATCTGATTGTAGTCCCCCCTTCCCCCCAAACACACACACACACACACACACACACACACACACAGACACGGGGTGGGGGGAGAGAAAGAGAGAGAGAGAGAGAGAGAGAGAAATGACACTGATGGAGTCCCTCTTCTGGTTCAGTTCTGTGAACTAAAACATCATTCCAATAGTTCCCATGTTCAAGCTAGTGCTCTCTGAGTTCTAGGCACTTATCCCTGAATGTCTAGAATGACACATCGCTTCATATACTAGTTTTAGGAGTTACATAGTGTAATGCATCCATAGAGTGAGAGATGCTGGTTACTGGCAAAATAGGAGAGTGTGATGGTTAAGAGGAGGGACTTGGGGACAGACTGCCTGTGTTACATTCTCAGTTCTGCCACTCACTAGGTTGTGTCTTTTGGCTACTTTATATACATTCTCACATTCTGCATTTGTAAAACCATGTTTAATGATAGTACCTACTTCATGGTTTTGTTATATGAATTAAAAATGTTTAAAAATTTTGTCATTTGTGACTGTTGTCACAATGAACTGGAGGACACTATGTTAAGTGAAATAAGCTAGGTACAGAAAGACAAATACTGCAGGATCTCACTTATGTTTGGAATCTTAAAATGTTGATTTCATAGAAACAGAGTAGAAAGGTGGTTACCAGAGGCTATGGGGAAGATGAAGGATGTGGAAAGGGGAGATATTGATCAAAGGGTACTAAGTTTCAGTTAGACTGGAGGAATTATCTGTTGTACTGTATGGTGACTACAGATAGTAATAATGTGTATGTCAAAATTGCCACATAATAAATTTTTAATGTTCTCACCACACACACAAAAATAAGTTGGGGAGGTGATGGATATATAGCTTGATTTTTCTGCAATATATACATAGATCAAAATATCACATTTTGGCTGGGCATGGTGGCTCACGCCTGTAATCCCAGCACTTTGGGAAGCCGGGGCAGGTGGATCATTTGAGGTCAGGAGTTCGAGACAAGCCTAGCCAACAGGGTGAAACCCTGTCTCCACTAAAAATTCAAAAAATTAGCTGAGCATGGTGGTGGACGCCTGTAATCCAGGAGAGGAGGCTGAGGCAGGAGAATCACTTGAACCTGGGAGGCAGAGGTTGCAGTGAGCCGAGATCCGCCATTGCCTGGGTGACAGAGGGAGACTCCATCTCAAAAAAAAAAATTCATTTTACCCCATAAATATAGATAATTATTATTTGCCAGTTAGAGATAAATAAATAGAAAGAAACTTCAAAATGATGTTAATATTTGTAAAGTGCTTAGGCCAGTGACTGACAAATAATCATTTAGTGTATCTTAAATAAATTACTAAAAATAAATAATAATACAAAGACAATAAGTCAAATGCCTAGCACATTGTAAATACTCAAGGTATTCATTTCACTTACAGGAAATAGTTGGATGGTTTCACTTTAATATGATGGCTAATTTAGAGGTAAGGGTGAAAAAAATCGTGAAAAGCTCTACAATTAAGAAACTCTTGTAAAGTGACACTTTGAGCATTGTGTGAGACAAGTCCCCTTTAAATTTTCTCAACTAAATAAAGGGGATAGTGGTGAAAAACTGCTTTCCAAACAGATAGACCTGACCTTTTCAAGAGAGAAACAACAGTACTGTGAATATGGCTCTTGGAAATAAGGTTTATTCACCTTGTAAAAAGGAAGGACTACCCTTATGCTACATGTGAAGGCAAGGATGGAAAGAAGAGAAATAAGAGAAGTTATAAGCTGAGTGTGTAGGTATAGGTGAAGTTGGGGAAAAATTCTGTAACTTAAATCAATTTTGAAAATATAGTGCTATAGTAGCTAAATACAAAATAGGAGGAGTCACCTCTTATGCTCCTGTGGGGGCTAGCTACCTACCTTTCTTTGCAATTGTCTATATATATGAACCTGGCAACTACATGCAGCTTACTTTAAGCTACTCTCTTAAAAATAAAGCCAGTAGAATAAGTATTACATATTAAAGTAGAATTTGAAAATATGAAATATCCAAATGACTAGATTTATGAATACATTTAACTTACACTTACTGATTTTGACTTGTTTTCAAAAACTCTGAAGCTAAGTGAAAAAAATGTAAAATAAAAAAAAACACATTTATTTAAATATGAAAAGAGATGAGGCATTCCATCTCAACCCAAGACTGAAGAAAACAAGGGGACAATAAAAATAAGTGTATATAGAAAATAAACAGTAATTTGAAAGTAAATAAAGACTGTAGATTAAACTGTGTAATCAAAGATTATTGTGCTCTCTGAGGGAGAACAAAACTGGAGGGCGAGAGTGTTTGCTGGAGCTGGTGTGAGAGGGCATTGTTCTTTGGAAGGTGCAGTGCTGTACCGTTATCCTCTTTTAGGGACTCAATGTATTAGTTTCTGTTGCTGCTATAAAAAAAATCACAAATTTAATGATTTTAAACAGAACAAATTTATTATCTTATAG
Organism: Colobus angolensis palliatus; assembly: GCF_000951035.1. Classification (NCBI taxonomy): domain Eukaryota; kingdom Metazoa; phylum Chordata; class Mammalia; order Primates; family Cercopithecidae; genus Colobus; species Colobus angolensis. Next base: position 4,500,875 of record NW_012115311.1, on the reverse strand, counting down.
TTCAGGAAATCAGAAGTCCAAAATCTAGACATCAGCGGGACTTTATTTTCTCCTAGGCTTCGGAGGGAAAATCTATTTCCTTACCTTTTTTCCGCACCTAGAGGTAGCCTGAATTCTTTGGCTTATGGCCTGTGTCCATCTTCAAAGTTAGCTGTGGCCTTGCCAGATTTGTCTCTCACTGCTTCATTGTGACGTTCTTCCTTGTGGTAAAATCTCCTTCTGCCTCCCCTTTAAAAGACCCATGTAAATGTGTTGAGAATACATTGTGCTTACCCAGAATATCCAGGATAATCTCCCCATCTCTTGATCTTTAATGAAATCATACCTGCAAAATCCCTGTTATGATGTAAAGTAATACATTCACATGTGCTGGGGATTAAGTCTTAAACATGTTTTGGGGAACATTATTTAGCCCACCACACTCAGAGATATCTTGCACTCAAATCTCTCTTAAAAATAAAACTGTAGGATAGAGAAGCACCTTTAGAGTAAAAGTAAAGATGAAATATGAACATTCTTGGAAACACGCAATGTTACAGTAGACTGAAGAGTCGAAAATAGATGACCTAATTTCCTCCTTCACTTGGTGCGTGTAAACAAGGCAAAGCAAACCAAGAGGAGCAAGATGGCCAAATAGAAGTCTTCACCAGTTGTCATCCCTGCAGGAACAGCAAGTTGAACAACTATCCATACACACAAAAATACCTTCATAAGCACCAAAAATCAGGTGAACAACCATATTACCTGGTTTTAACTACATATTGCTGAAAGGGACACTTAAGAGGGTAGGAAAGATAATCTTGAATTGCTGATGCCATCCCTCCCCAAGACCCCAACAATAGTGACATGGTGCAGACAGAGAATCTGTGACCTTGGAGGAGAAAAAGCATAGTGATTGTGAGACTTTGCATCGGAACTCTCTGCTGCCCTGTCATAGCAGAAAGCAACCCTGGACAGAACACAGTCAGTGCCCGCAGTGCGAGCATTTAGATCAGCCCTAGCCAGAGGGGAATCACCCATCCTAGCTGTTGGACTCTTGAGTTCCAGCAAGCCTTGTCATTGTGGGCTACAGGGCTCTGGGGTCCTAAATAAACTTGAAAGGCAGTCTACGCCACAAGGACTCCAATTCTTAGGCAAGTCCTGGTGCTGTGCTGGGCTCAGAGCCAGTGGACTAGTGGGGCACACAATCCAATGAAACACCAGCCAGGGCAGCCAAAGGAGCACTTGCACCACTTCTCCCCAAACCCCGGGTAATGCAACCTGCAGCTCCAGGAGAGACTCCTTCCTTCAGCTTAAGGAGAAGAGAGAGAAGAGGAGAGAGGACTTTGTCTTGCAACTTCAAATACCAGCTCAGCCACAATAGGATAGGGCACCAGGCAGACTGTCCCCATTCCACACCCCAGCCCCGAGAATAATTTCTAGACACACCTTGGGACAGAAGAGAACCCATAGCCTTGAAGAGAAGGACCCAGTCCTGGAAGAATTCATCACCTGCTGACTAAAGAGCCCTTGGTCTCTGAATAATCACTAGTGGTGCCCACACAGAACCCACTGTGGGACTTGGGTGAGACTCAGAGACATGCTGGTTTCATGTGTGACCTAGCACATTCTCAGATGTGACCAAGGGAAAAGACTTCTTCTTCTAGACTTCTTCTTCTTAAGAAAAAGAGAGGGAAGAGTAAAGGGAACTTAACTTCATCTTGAAGTGTAGTTACCAACTCGACCACAATGGGATACCAAGTGGGCTCATGGGGTTCCTGATTCTAGGACTTGGCTCTTGGATGGCATTTCTGGACCTGCCCTGGGCCAGAGGGGAGCCCACTAACCTGAAAAGAGAGTCCCAGACCTGGAAGCATTCACCGCAAGCTGACTGAAGCGACTTTGGGCCTTGAATGAACATTAGCAGTAGCCAGGGAGAAATTTCCATAGGCCTGGAGCAGTGGTGGCCATGGGGAGAGACATTTCTATTTGTGGAAAGAGGAGGGAACAGTGGGAAGGACTTTGTCTTGTGGCTTGGGTGCCAGTTCTGCTGCATTAGAATAGAACACCAGGTAGATTCTTAAGGTTGCAACTCTAGGCCCTGGCTTCTGGATGGAATCTCTGGTCCCACCCAGGACCAGGGGAAACTTGTCTCCCTGAAGGGAAGGACACAGCTTTGCTTGCTTCACCACCTGGTGATTGTAGAGTCCTAAGGCCTTGAGTGAACATAGGTTGTAGCTAGGCAGTGGTTACTGTGGGCCTTGGGCAAGACCTAGTGCTGTGCTGGCTTTATGTTAACACAGTACCATCCCAGTGGTGGCAGCCACAGGGGTTCTTGTATCACCTTTCTCCTAGCTCAGGCAGCTCAGCATAGAGAGTGACTCGATCTGTTTGGGAGAAAGTAAGGGAAGAGAACAAGAGTCTACTCCTGGTAATCCAGATAATTCTTTCAGATCTTTTCCAAGTCCACCAAGGCAGTACGTCTATGAGTCTGCAAAAGCCATGGCATTACTGGGCTTGCGGTGTCTCTAATGCAGAATCCGCTGCAGTGACCAAAAACTTAGATCACAACACCCAAGTCCCTTCAAACACCTGAAAAGTCTTTCCAAGAAGGATGGGTACAAACAAGCCCAGACTATGAAGACTACGATAAATAGCTAACACTTTAATGCCCAGATGCTGATAAACATCCATGAGCTTCAAGCCCATCCAGAAGAATATGACTTCACCAAATGAAATAAATAAGGTACCAAGGTTCAGTCATGCAGAGACGGAGACATGTGACCTTTCAAAGAATTGTAAATAACTATTTTGAGGAAACTCAATGAAATTCAAGATAACACAGAAAAGTGATTCATAATCCTATCAGGTAAAAAGTTGACAAGGCTTTAGCTAGATTAAGAAAGAGAGAAGACCCAAATAAAATCAGAAATGAAAAAGGAGACATTACAACCAATAACACATAAATTCAAAGGATCATTAGAGGCTACTGTGAACAATGATGTGTCAATAAATTGGAAAACCTAGAAGAAATGAATAAATTCCTAGATACATAGAACCCACCAAGATGTAATCATGAAGAAATCCAGAATCTGAGCAGACCAATAACAAATAATGAGACCAAAGCTGTAATAAAAATGTGATACTTTCCCTCCTTTCTCTCTCTTTTCACCAGAATTTTCTGTAAGCATGGTAGAGTGGTGATCTTAATCATTTATCCCAAAAATTGTAGCCTTTTGAGAGAGGAGCATGCCTAAGTTTGAGGAGAGCTAATCATCCAGCAGTAGATGCAATGCTTGATGAACTTTTGAACCACCACTTTGGGGAGAAGGTCAGTGCATTTTCTTTTATGTGAGGTGTGTAGTTATTGTTATCTGGAAGTGTTAATTGTGGGAGTTCATGTATGTACTGACATTGAGTAGCCATAAGGGTGGGCTGTGACTGGCAGTGCAATTGGCTTATTACACACCCACTTAGGGTGTGTGGTACCTACAAATATAAATGAAAGATAAAAGCTACATTTATCAGATTGCTTTTCAGGTATGCTGTGCTTATGACCTGGGTTTTAGGCAACTGGACATTTTCAGAATGGCAGTCATGAGTGAAGAGATGGGATATTCTGTCAAGAATGCTGGCAAGTGCATTTGCTTTTCTTGTAGGGCTTAACTAGTGACAACAGCTTCCTTATCTGGCTACTTTCTAATTATGGGGCAAAGTGTTGACAGCAGCTGCCCTTTCAGCTGGAAAATTTTACCATGTGTGTCTGGGAATTAACAAAAAGTCATCTTCTATTCTTTTACTTCAGTTGTACTAAAGATAAAGGGAACTGTCTCATAATTTTCCTCAAATTAACTAGAGTATATTCTGTCATCTTTAAGAATGCTTATCAATATAGATATCCTTGCCATGTTCAGTGAACCAATATTCAGTCTTTAGTATATGCCAGGCAAGACAGACAATAGACAAGAAATGTAATCACTAAATTATGCAGTATGTTAGAAAGTGTTAAATTATATGGATATTTTAAAAATGTAAACGAGAGAAAAGAGAAAGGGAAATGCAGAGGGAATAGAAGTGTGGAGAGTTGGTTGTTATTTCTAAACTGAGTGGTCAAAATAACCCTCATGAAATAAATAAGGATTAATGCATCCCAGTAAAAGGAAAGAGCCTGTGCAAAGTCCCTGAGGTGGCCACATGTCTTGTGTGCTGGAGAAATAGCAAAGAGGCCAGTGTGAAGTGAGCAAGGGGATGAATTTAGAGAGGTAATGGTACACCACTGGGAGGAATTAGACTGTTTCTCTAGTGGCATTGGGAGCCTCTGGAGACTTTTGAGAATTATAACATTACTTAATTTATGTCTTAAAAGAATAGATTGTACTAGGAAAATGATAGAAACAGAGAACTTGTGAGGAGCTATTGTGGTCATCACAATGAGATATGATGGTGGCCTAAACTTAAGTGGAGTTTGTGAGGGGCATTGGGGTTTGGATGTGTTCTGAAGTTTGAGCTGATAGTATTTTCTGAGATTGGATGTATGGCATGAGAGAGAGGACACAAGTATCAAGTATTATTCCAATAATTTTAGGGCTGAGGAAATTTAAATACAAAATTGGCCTCAGTTACAATAGGGTGGGGACAGTTTATGACCACTGGCTCTGTCAAGGCAATAGTCAACAGAATATAGATGGCATTTAAAGTCTAGAGTCTGGATGAGGTCAACAAAGGAGGAAGTGATGATGGAACAGGGTTCAAGAACAAATTGTTGGAAGACTCCAACTTTAACAATGGGAGAAGAGGAGCTAATGCAGGAGACAGAGCAGTGATTGAGCAAGAGAGGAGTACCTAAGAAGGAAGTGAGGACAGTGTACTTACGAAAAGGGGGTGAACACCTGTGTCAAGTGCTACGGAAGAAAGATAAAGTTTGAGAATTAACCATTACACAGATGCTTCTTGACTTACGATGGGGTTATATTCCAATAAATCCATTGTAAGTTGAAACTATTATAAATAAAAAATGCATTTAATACACCTAATCTACCAGACATTATAGCTTAGCCGAGCTTACCTTAAACATGTTCAGAACACCTACATTAACCTTCAATTGGGCAAAATCATTTCATTTCACACAAGGCCTATTTTATAATAAGGCATTGAATGTCTTGTGTAATTTTGAATAATGTACTGAAAGTGAAAATAAGAACGGTCGTATGGGTATTCATAGTGCAATTTCTACAGAATGCTTACCACCTTCACACCATCATAAAGTAGAAAACTTCTAAGTTGAACCGTTGTAAGTTGGGGACCATCTGTATTTAATAACTGAGAAGTCATTAGCCATCTAAGAGGAGCAGTCACAGTAGAGCAGTGGGTTCGAATTGTTTCAGATAAAATGCTTGCTGAGGAAATGGTGACACTAAAAATAGATGAGTCCTCAAGGATGTTTGATGCAAAAAAGTCAAAGAAAAATGAGACAGTAACCTACAAGCAAAGGAGATCATTCAGAAGAAGACCGGAGATCAGAGTTGGAAACTACATGGGGGAATAAGTCTTTCTCCTCAGTGATTCAGCAGAGCTTGCTATAAACAGATGAGTAATATAAGCTCTTGAGCAAGGGTGGATATGAGAACAGGCAAGATGATCCAAAGAAGCTAAATGGCTCCAGGAGACCTAAGACCACATGCAGACAGCAGGGCGCTTAGTGCCTCAACAGACAGAGATTGCAGGAAAGATTTTTGAAATGGGTATTATGAAAATCAAATAAAAATTATTTAAGAAATATGAAGCTATGTAAAATAATGAAAGAAAAGGCGATAGTGAAAAGCTAATGGAACTGAACTCAAAATTTAACTCAGAGCTTCAACCCAGTAGGCAGAGTGTTATAAATCTTTCATTATCTAGTAATGGGAAGTTTAGCAGTTTGTCAACTATATTTACATTTTTATTCTGGCCCTGAGATTAGAGAGAAGATTGTCATGCAGATGTTTTCTTAATGACAAAATGAGTAATGTCATTGATAATATTTTTGCAACAATTGGAGGCAGCTCATGTGAAAGTGAAAGGCATAATGTGAGGTCAGGCATAGCCTGTTCCAATTTTGTGGTTGTATGGATATCTGGTTTAATGTAGGACTCAAGCTTGGAGACTTTAGGGGCATACCTAGTTGCTACAATTATCAGGTATTTGGTCATTATTAAAAGCTGAGTAGGGTAATTTGAGATGGGAGTCGCTAGTAAAAAACCAGGGCAGGCAAACTAGAGAGATTTGTGTTAGTTGTGTAAATGGCAGAGATGGTATTTTGGTGTGGAAATTCCAGACCTGTTTTCTTGCCTTAATTGAGGGCTATCCACCTCTTCATGAAGGCGGGCTGGAGGAATGCCTGCAGCCATACAGCACATTTCCAAATAATGTTCAAGCCTCATTTGTGTTTGAAAAGAGACGCCAATGTTTTACATCTAAATAATATCAAATGCCTCCATCTATCACACAGAAACTCAATATGTTTCTTGTTACACATTCAGTTCTAGTGATGACTATGTACCAATGAGATGAATTGCAAAAGACTCCCCTAAAAATGTGTTAACATTTGAATAACAGATGATTTTTCTATATAGCTGGCATAATGAATCTGCTGAAAATGGCAACAATAACAACAACAAATGTAGCTATAAATTATGTAGTTATAATTTATAACTCTGGATGTTTTTCCAGACAAGAATTAATATTAATGTCTATTATTAGTTGACTACTTACTACATATCACACAAAAGATGAAGAGCTTTATAGAGATTGTGTAATTAGATCCTCATAACAATTGGGAATAGTTTTATTGTCCATTTGACAGATGATATTGATAAAAACTTCTGTGATGTTTCACAGGTAGCCACAAGAGGCCACGAATTAGAGCACTCAAACTATGGAGCTTATAATCTTCGTCACTAAACTGTCTCACATGCTTACCTTCTCCCCCTACTTTGTAGATGGTCCTGGAAAAAGGAAATTTCAGGTACTACTGGCATTTTTGCTTCCCATTTGCTATGGCAGAAGAACATACGAAGAGCTGGCCTTAAAGTGATACTAAATAAATTAGGTACAGCTTGAAAAAATGGTGTGTGTAGAGGGAATGGGGTGTGTTATGAGTGTTTTGGGTGGGTGTTGGAGAGAGAAGGAAAAATTAGGGACTACGGTATTTTCCCTGTTTCACTACTTTTTGAAATTGAAACTAGCTCCAAAAGCTAATCTTAAAATATGGATTTTAAAATATGAAGCCTATTAAACTGAGAATTCTTGAGATGGAAGATCTGTTGTTGTTTAATTGTACTATCAATTGGCTATGAAAACACGGTTTTATTACAGTATGGGGAAGCCAAGAGTGTAGCCAAGAGTGTAGTAATTTTGCAGGTAGACTCTGAAGTCAGATTTCTTGGGGTCAAATCCTAGTTCTGCTGCTTTCTTAGCTCCTGTAAGCCTCAAATTTCTCTTTTCTTCTTAGGTCTTAGGATCATGAGGAACAAATGAAGCAATCTATAGAAGACATTTATTACATCCATTCCTGTGAGCTTTTATCATAATGAGTTCTGATTTAATACTGGGAATCCATTTCTAGAATTAAGGAAGGATATTTGTGGAAACTATTTTCTGCGTACATTTAAAAGCAAAATGCCCTCTAAATAGTGTGAGGTGGCTTAGGTTTGATTTTGCCTGCATCTGGATGTGCAGATGTGCCTTGAAGATCCTCTACTACCTTCTGATTTGTCACTTTTCCCCAAGTTGTTCCATTTCTCTATTCTTGCTGGGTTTTCTTCACAATGTGGTTGCGTAGTCCATTCTATCTCTAGAAAAGAACATTTTTAAATTTATGATACCGTTTACTTTTT
>NW_012115311.1:4490335-4492292 GCF_000951035.1 Colobus angolensis palliatus | reverse complement strand
CCCAGCCTTAAATAATATTTTTAAGGCTAAATGATAGAAGATTCAAAATGACTAGGTAAAAAATTACAGGGAAGATACAACTGTATCTTCATTCTCTTATATCTCCATCTGTTCACTAACTCATGGATTCATTTCATAATAGATAGAATGATCAGGAACCTACTGAGTGCCCACTGCTTGTTATGCTGGCTGTCTGGGTGGGTGCAGAGTTCTGCAGTCCATGATTCCTTCCCTAGGGGAGTTTGGAAAAAGTTTGCACATGAAAACAGCATGCTAATTCCAAAGTTACATAAAATTTTGAGAAAATAGTGCAAGTAGTGTTTTAAGAAAGCATATAATATTTTTCATTTCTCTTTCCAAATAATATGAATAAACATAAGAATAACCACCGTTCATTTGGCTCAGCCAGACTTAGACCATCTTCCACTCCTTTGCTTCTGAAACACATGGACTCCTTATGACACAGAGCTAATTTGATAGAATAGTTCTTACAAGGCCTAATCCTGCTTCTCTCAAACTAAAGTCACTGTAGTTAGACAGTTTGAATGATGAATTAATTAGGAGCAAAGATCACATAGTAATAAATGTCAAAAGTGGAGAGATACACAGAAAATGTAAGAATTGTCATTTGTAGCTTATTCAGACCTTCTCTTTTATCACTGGCCATGCTAAGTAAGGTTTTTGATGAAGTTGGTTATCACTTTGAAAGATGAGAAAATAAAAAGTCTTGAGTGTGTAGAATCATAAAACTTTTAATTGAAAAGAAATATTTTCTAAAATAAATGTATGCTGTGATATGCTGAGTCCTATGTCAGGAACTACAAAAAAAGTAAAAATGTTGTTTTCTTTATTCTCAGGGTAGTCACACTTCAGTGTGACATACACACAAAGAAACAATTGTATTTGTTCTGTGGAACAGGGACAAGGGCACGACCAACTTTTGGGGAGATTTACACATTTCACAGAGACTGAGATGTGCTATGCCTTGAAGAAGGGTTTCAGGACTCGACAGTCTTTGTCCATGTTTGAGCCCTCAATCCCTCTGGTTATAAGACTTAACATGTTCAAACATGCTAAGGTTGCTCGTAAATTGGGTTAAAATGCTAACTTCAGAAATCAATACATAATAAATATGCATGGTAAAATTTCAAAGGTTACCCCTTGTAAAAAATAAAGAAGAATAAACTATATATCTGTAAGAAGTGGAAAAATGGAAAAAGAAGAAAACAAACAAACAAAAAAACCCGGTTAATCCTAAAATACTAAAGGAAAGATAGAAAGGAAGAGAAATAGTAGGGACAATAGAAAGTAAGAAAGAAGATGCTAGAACTTAATCACAATATATATAAATGGGCTAAATTGAGCAATTAAAAGATGGTCAATTATCAGGTAGGATGAAGTAAAAATTACTGTCATATGCTATTATCAGGAAACACACCTAAAAAATTAAAAAGTTAATGTAAAAAACTGGAAAAATATTTTTCAGGAAAAAAGAAGCTGGAATAATTATATTAATGTCAGAAAAAATAAACTTTACAATTAAAAAGACTGACAAGATATACAGAGAGATACTACTTGGTGATCAACATTTTAATTTACCATAACTGCAACAATTCTAATCATGTGGCTTAAGAAAATATCTTCAAAGTGTATAAATTAAAAATTAACAGAAACATCTAGAAAAATAAAAATCTATTATAGTGGGGGATTTCAATATATGATGTCTCAAGGTTGATAGGTTATACAAACATAAATTTTTACAAGCATATGGAATTGGCAAATACAATTCAAAAACATTTAATAGGCACATATAGAATGAAAAAACAAATCATGGCATGTTTACATAGTCAAATATTATACAGCAGTGAACAAGACAGAACTAAGGACTATATGTAACAAGATGGTGACAATAAGAAGTATAAGATTAAGTGAAGAAAAGACAGGTAAGAAAAGACCA
>NW_012115311.1:4488067-4489575 GCF_000951035.1 Colobus angolensis palliatus | reverse complement strand
AAAGATATAATATTGACCAGGAATTCCACCTCTAGGAATAAGAAATGAAAACATAAGAGAAATGAAATCGTATCCAGTACAAACACTTGTATTCAGTGTTCATAGCAGCTTTATTCATAATAGCCCACAATGGAAACAACCCAAATCATCATCAACTGGTAAACAGATAAACAATTTGTGGTATATCCACACAATGCAATGCTACTCAGCAATAAAAAGGTACTATGGTACACACACGAACAGGGATGAATCTCAAGATCATTATGGTAAGTGAAATAGATTGGACACGAAAGGCTATACTGTATGTTGTAAGTTCCATTTATATGACATTCGACAAAAAGCTAAACAAGAATGACAGAAAACAGGTCAGTGTTTGCCAGCAGCCAGAGGCTCAGGAGAATAAACTGACTATAAAGACGAGGAGACATTTTCTCAGGGTGATGGAAATCTTTTTTATCATGATTGTGGTGGTGATTAAACATTTGTGAAAACTCAGTAAATAAAACTAATGAATTAAATTGTAAATGAAAAATACTGCAGTAAGAGTAATTTAAAAAAGGAAATAGAATGTCAGACATAAAATCCAGAGTGGTAGGGGTTTGGGCGTGGGAAACAAGGTCAAGCCACAGGCAGTTACAATGTCCCAGATCTTAAGGGGGTTGAAGGACTGGACGCACAAGTATTCATTTAAGTATTCATGATGCCTTATAGCCAACATATATATATATATTTGCATAAATCCAATATTATAAAATTTATTAAAATAATTTTATCCAGAGAGAAAGAATTGCAGGGGATTATGTAAGAAGAGGAAGTGACAAACCAAGAAATTAATTTAACAAATTTTAACTCTGTAATAATTTGTTTTTAAACTTGAGCAGGAATTTAGATGCAGGCACTTCTACCAGTGAACAAAATACATTTTGGAATTGTTTCACATAATTTGTTTACAAATAAGATTCAGTCAGACTGTAGACAACTTACGGCTTATTACGCAGAAATGAACTCATGAGCTGTTTCCCGTGATTTGTGCCAGTATTTTAACCATTGTTTCTATAAAAGTCATAGATAATGCTTAATGCTGACTAGTACTGGATTTACCCTGATATTTTGGCGTTAAAAGGGAGAATTTTAGGAAGAATTACTTTAGGATTAAGTGATGTTGATGTTAAGTTATAAACTTTTCTCATATTATCTACATTTAGGTCATGAAAGAGGGGAGTCAGTAATATATTGTAAAAAGAATGAGGCAATAATTATGCATCTTTACTGAAGTTTTTCCATGGAAGCAAAACATTCCTCAAGTCAAGGATTTAACACACAATGAATTTTTATTTATGCATAAATTCAACAGAAAGACACTCTCAGATATAGATGGTGATTTGTTTTTCTAAGACCACCAGAGTGGGCACAAAAGAACCAGCGAGTAGGCAAGGCTAAAAGCAAAACTGCAAATTTATTCTTTGGTCATCTAGCTTCAGGGACCGGAGCTGGGGGCGGGTGGAGTT
>NW_012115311.1:4484991-4486907 GCF_000951035.1 Colobus angolensis palliatus | reverse complement strand
TATAGAGGCAACAATGTTAGCGGTCTCTCCTGTGGTAGGATAGGCCTCTATCCACCCTGAAAAGGTGTCCACAAGGGTCAAGAGGCATTTGAATTTTTTATGTCTTGGCATATGTATGAGATCAATTTGCCAATCTTCACCTGGTTGGTGTCCTCCAAGTTGGTGGCTGGGATGGGGATTATGCAGTGCGCCTTGAGGATTTGCCTTTAGGCAGGTAGAGCACTGCTGATTGATTGTAAGTAAGTGTTTTTGTAGTGTTGGACAGTGGAAGAGGGGATTTAGAAAATTGTATGAGGCTTTGGGTCCTATATGTAAAAAATTATGTATGTCTGTTAGAATAGTATGGAGTTGTGTTTCAGGAATAACTAATTTGTTATTAATATATATCCAGTCATCTGTAGTTAGTTTGGCTGTTGGATTTTATAATAGTTTAGCCTTTTCTTCCTGAGTGTAATTAGGGGCATACTCGGGGAAGAGAAAACAGACAGAAGGAGGCTTAGGGGTGGAAAATCCGGCGGCTAACTTAGTGGCGTCAACAAAATTGTTGCCAACTGCTACCGGTTTAGATAAAGTTTGGTGACCTTTACAATGTATAATGGCTACCTTGGAAGGTGCCAACAGTACATCTAGTAGTTTTGAGTATTTGGTTTTTGTTAATAATAAAGGTACCGCAGGTGGTTAAAAACCCTCTCTTTCCAGATGACTGAATGGGTGTGTGCAATTAAGAAAGCATATTTAGAATCTGTGTATATGTTTACTGTTTTTCCTTTTGATAGAAGGAGTGCCTTGGTTAGGAAGAAGGTTTCGTATTAGGGCCATACGGTCGGTAGTTAGTGACTGGGTTGTTGGGGTGATTTCAATTCCTAAGTATATGATGGTTTGGCAAGAAATTTGGGCCTTATGTTTAGATACTCTATAACCTAGTGAGCCTAAATGGTTAAGGAGAGTTGCAGTGTCTAGAAGACAGTCTTGTTTGATAGGGCTACAAATTAGGAGATCATCTACATACTGCAGAACTTTGCTATTAGTGAAAGGACAGGAGGCAAGGTCCTTTGCTAAGGCCTGACCAAAGAAATGGGGGCTATCCCGGAACCCTTGTGGGAGGACTGTCCACGTCAATTGAGTGGAGGTGTGTGTATGTAGGTCTTCCCATGTGAAAGCAAAAAGGAACTGGCAGTCTGTGTGCAGGGGTATGGTAAAGAAAGCATCCTTAAGGTCTAGCACAGTAAAATAAGTAGAATTGGTGGGGATATGGGACAGAAGGGTGTAAGGGTTGGGAACTACAGGGTGCGTAGGACGGATAGCCTCACTGACTAGCTGAAGATCCTGCACTAACCTATACGTTCCGTCTGCCTTCTTAACTGGAAGTATTGGAGTGTTACAGGGGGAATGTGTGCGGACAAGAATATGTTGGCTAAGTAGTCGCGTGATAATTGGCTTTAAACCTTGCAGATGTGTCGGAGAGAGAGAGAATTGGGGGGCGGTTTGGGAAACGAGTAGGATCTTTGAGCTTGACAAGAACTGGTGGGTGGTGGGCAGCTATGACCGGGGTGGAAGTGTCCCACACTTGAGAGTGTACAGAAATAGGGAAGATGGGGGGTGGGGGCAACATAGGAGGAGCGTGTGCGCCTGCACAAAGCATGAGCAACAGGTCATGAGAGGATTGAAGGGAAGTGACTAAGTTAGTCGGAATGAATATGGAGGCCTTTAAGGTGCTTAAGATGTCTCGGCCTAGTATGGGGGTAGGGCATGAGGGTATAATGAGGAACAAGTGCGCAAAGTAGTTGTTGGCCAGGCAGCAATTAAGGAGTGGAGTTTTTTGTAGAGTGGATGGCTTTCTGTCTACTCCTACTACAGAGATATTGGATAGAAGGCTAGGTTCTAATACAGTCCCGACAAGAGTGGGGGCTGAGAAA
>NW_012115311.1:4447104-4483041 GCF_000951035.1 Colobus angolensis palliatus | reverse complement strand
TTTATATTTACTTGTATTTTATATATTTTTTATAATGAGCAAGTATTTCCAGGAGAAAAAGTTATAAAATATACTTAACTTCAACCAAATAATTAGGCTTAGAATATTTATTAAGTTAGCAAATTTTATTTTGCTGAAGAGTTAGTGTTACTTTCCTTAAAATACAAAATCTATGGTAAGTACACTTACCATTAACTGGTAAAATTGTATTGGTAAAACACGAAAATTAATCGTATTAGTAAAATACAAAAACAATGGTAAGTACAATGGTGAGTATATTTACCATTAATGGTAAACACACTTAATATAGTGATATGCAATAATGTATTTGTGTTTCTTGTAAGTTTTAGTGTATCTTCCATAAATTATTTTAAGTACTTCAGGAGTAAAATACATTTGATAGGTCATAACAACATTGTTTGTGAGTACATAACTAATGGTGAATACAATCTTGCAAAACTTCCCAGGCAGTCCTGCTTTTGTTTGCAAAAGTACATTTTGCAACAGTGTATTTCTATTTCAATAGAACATTCTAATTATGGCTTAAAAGAAGAAAGTGCTTGAGAAAGCAATTATGTTAGATAGAAAACTCAATTCTTAACAGACTTTAGAGCATCTTTTAAATTGTCCATTTTTGATCGGATTCTTAGGGTATTTTCAGGAAGATGGAAGGAGATGCCTTCCTTTGGTAGTGTAGGGTTGGGTACAGGTGAGAGGTGGGCTTAATTCAGGAGTCAAACAGAAAAATCCGGGTTGTTCATGGGGCAACTTGTTTGCCTCTTACCCAACCCCACCCCTTAAGGAACAGATGAAAGTAACATGTCTTACCATTCTTGGGATCTCTGCCTAGTGTCTGGGTATTACACTTTGTCAGGCCTCTGGGCAGATGCTGAGTAACAATGGTTAGGAGTATGGTGTTGAACTTTCTGCTAAGGAAGATATTATCAATGTGTCAGCACCTTTAATTTGTTTGCTTTCCTTCTGAACAGTTAGCATAAACATGATAATAAACCGCAATTCACTTTGTACAGCAACAATGACTTCACTCCCAATGTTGCGTAACTATGCAAATGCAATTCTTCTAAAACGCATATTTTAAAAACCATGATGAGTCTCATGTGATGTGATCCTACTTCCCATGATAGAAGTCATTGAAGATGTGTAATTAGGATGTGTGGGAGAAAATGCTTCCTCAAGTCTCCAGGATTTGAGACAAAGTATTCCAGGTTAGATTAACTAAATGAAGATAATGAAGGATCTTAGGTATAGCATAGTGGTAATTTTTTTTTTTTTTTGTAGAGAAAGGGTCTTGCTATGTTGCCCAGACTGGTCTTGACCTCCTGGACTCACCTGGACCTTCTGGACTCAACTGATCCTCCTGCCTCAGCCACCCAAAGTGCTGGAATTACAGATGTGAACCACTGTGCTTGGTCCATAGTGGTCAATTTATGTGCCCATTTGGCAATCTCCTTTTGATTAATATCTCCCATTGAACTCCTGCAATGACTTCAGTTGTTTGTCCTTCCTGTATCACTTCGTATAGACCCAGTACGTTCTAGGCAAGTATCAGGGCCCTGTATATTTTCAATCCAAGTGATGAATACTTAACTACATAGATGTGGCTCTGACAATTATGAAAATTAACACTTTATTTTAGATACATCTAATTTAGCATATCCCCACGACTGGATTTCATAATTTTGGACAGTAGATTTGAGGGTTGCCTCTGTGAATAGATTAGATTACTGTTAATGTCCCTCTTAGCTCTGAAATTTCATAAGTCTATGGCTAGACACTTAACCCATAAGTCCCTCAAAATATATTTCAATTGTTTCCTTCTTTCTGTTCTCAGCTTTGGTTTATGCGTAAGTAAATAATTAAGATATAAGAATTGTTATAATTTGTCTAGCTGTGTGTAATAGAGAACCAAAATAACAGTGGTTTAAACAGATAGACACTTATTTTTTTCTCATGTAAAGTTAGGATCTAGAACGTTCGGGGCATACAGTTGTCTGGGACTCAGGCTACTTTGAGATGTCCACAATGCCACTCTTAAGGAGCAATTTTTATTCACCTAATCTACATTTTACCTCCATTCATCACATTCATGATCTAAGCAGGGTAGAAGAAAGGGAGAAAAAGTGACTAGCACTCACTTTTAAGGTGTATCTTATAAGTCATTTACATTTTGTCTCCTAACACTCCATTGATCAGAACTTTCCACAGGGTTACAGCTAGCGGCAAATGAGGCTGGAAGGTTGTCTTCCCTCCCAGCCTCCAAATATCCATGTGCTTGGCTTAAATTGGATTTCTATTATTGTTAAAAGAAAGAGTGCTTATTAAAACATGTTTATATGCTTGGGCATAATGTCTGTCTGTCTATCTATCTGTCTATCTATCTATCTATATCTATCCATCTCTCATCTATCTATCTATCATCTATCATCTATTTATCTGTTTTACTCACACACACACAGACACAAACACACACAAATCAGTTTTCCAGAAAATCTCGTTATTTTTCCCTCTACCACAGAGCAAGGCAGTTTTATTTTCCATATGTTATTTAAAATTTGATTCAATAGAAATTAATTACATGCCTAATTTGAATTGCAACTTAATCTAGTGTTTAAGTACGTCGGCTTTTGTCTTAGATGAGTACAGTGTTGTCAGTTGCTACCTGTGCGATATGAACAAGTTAATCTCTGTAAGTTTTCATTTTATCACCTGAAAATGTTGTAATAATATATAACTTGCAGATGTGTTGTTATATTTAAATCATAAAAACTTATATAAAACTCAACACAGTGTTAGGCACATACAAATAATCAGTAAACTAAGTTTTTTTAAAAAATTTCTTCTTAATTCTTAGGTACTGTGAGAATAAAACATGACTACTTCCATTCGTTTCATTAAATGACTTTATATGGCATCATGTCATCTGCAATGTAGAGAAGAAAAGAATGAAAGTAAGAAGCAGTGAAGAACTGTTTTAGGCCAGGCGCAGTGGCTCACACCTGTAATCCCAGCACTTTGGGAGACTGAGGCTGGTAGATCACCTGAGGTCAAGAGTTTGTGACCAGCCTAGCCAACATGATGATACCCCCATCTATACTAAAAATACAAATTTAGCCGGGTGTGGTGGCGCATACCTGTAATCCCAGCTACTTGGGAGGCTGAAGCAGGAGAATTGCTTGAACCAACCTGGGAGGCGAAGGTTGCCATAAGCCGAGATCACGCCATTGCACTCCAGCGTGGGCAATAAGAGCAAAACTCCCTCTCAGAGAAAAAAAAAAGGGGGGGGAACTTTTGTAGTTCTTACCTGATTATATGACATGGAGCAAGTCACTTCTCTTGAGTCTGAGGTTTTTCTTTTCTTTTTTTTTTTTTTTGAGACGGAGTCTTGCTCTGTTGCCCAGGCTGGAGTGCAGTGGCGCGATCTCGGCTCACTGCAAGCTCCGCCTCCCAGGTTCACGCCATTCTCCTGCCTCAGCCTCCCAAATAGCTGGGACTACAGGCGCCGCCACCTCGCCCAGCTAGTTTTTTGTATTTTTAGTAGAGACGGGGTTTCACCGTGTTTGCCAGGATGGTCTCGATCTCCTGACCTCGTGATCCGCCCCTCTCGGCCTCCCAAAGTGCTGGGATTACAGGCTTGAGCCACCGCGCCTGGCCGAGTCTGAGGTTTTTCATCTGAAAAATGGCAACAGTTATAATACATGTTAGAACTTCATGAGTAGCAAATGTCATTATGTATCTGACATACTTTGAAAACTCTAAAACGCTTGAGGTGAGCAACGATAAAATAGCCTCTGTTAACTAGTGTTAATTCACACCAAAATTGTGCTGACATCTTTACATGTATTATCTCATTTAACCTCTTTAATCATCCTGTAACATATATGTTATGAAATCTATTTATCATGAGCAAAAAAAGGACTGAGAGTGCCAAGATCACACCACAGTTTGTGGCCAAGAATTCAAATCCAGATATGTTTATGTCCAAAATCAGTATTGTAAAATACATTTTATGGTTCTTCTTGTAATGAAGTGGTTCACTGCCTGGGAAAAATGTGCTATGGACAGTGAATACTTTAATTTTGCCAGATTGTAGGGAATGTAGCAGAAGTGTGGAAGTCAGGACTAGGGGACAGGCTGGAGACACCGTTTGGAAAGTTCTGAATATAATGGCGAGGCTTCAATTTAAATGAGGAAGATATGAGGAACTATGGAAGATTCTTATGAACATTCAAGCTGTAACTTAGAAGGGATAGAATAGATGAATTAAATAAGGGTGGGAAAAAAGCAGAGATGACTAAGAGGCTGTTTCAGCTTTCTGCTATGGACTGGAACTAGGGCGCCGGTCATGGGATCGCTGCATAGTGAGTCTGTGTCTAGGAATGTTCAAGTGCTCACATGCCACTTATTAAGCATGTGTTCAGGAGGAACTTGTTGATGTGTCACTTTAACACTTTAAGGCAACCCTCCCATATCAGCAAGAGGGCACCAAAGGCATACGCCCATCAGTATTCTGGGTTTGCGTGAGTTCCTTCTGAGCCAGACATTTGCCACATTATCCCTACTTGTGACTTATCTCTTGTTTCTTCTTGCTTGCTTCAAACCTATCTCTGATTGTGGCACCTTTAATTTTCTTGGCTTTTGACCTCCGTGTTTCAAAATGTAGGTTTTGTTATTATTATCCAGGTGACCAGGTTGGGAGATGGTTGCCATTGAAAAGATAGTTTGTTATTCACAGTTCCAGGAGGAAGGGGTACACCACGCCACACCCGGCCACCCCGGGGAAGCACTGGCATCAGAAGGCAGAGGGAGTGAAGGGAAAATGTGGACAAAAGTCTTTATTATGGTTTCCATAGGAAGTGACTGGCAAGGAAGGGCACACAGGTTTGGTATTGATGAGTTCGAGTAATTTCAGTGCGCTGTGGGATCTACGGGCTGTCCCGAGTTGTCTGGTATCTGGGTCTTGAGTGATTAGGACAGGTGGACAGTGGTCCTCAGTGTAAAGGGCTAATAAAGAAGGTGGTTGAGATGTGGGCTCTGGATTGGTTATTTGGCATATGAAAGGTGCACTCATAAGCCAGTCTTATCCTATCTCTAAGAATTAACTAGGGTCAGTCTCTTCAGAGTCTGCGAGTCTCCAAGATGTCAAAGCATCAAATATAAGAAACTAGAAAATGTGGTTATTATATTTTGACCCACCGTTTTTATTCCTAGCTCATAATCAATAGTTTTCTTCTTGACTCATCAAAATCAGACCTACTCACAGATCTGAGCTTTCTTACTTAGCCAAAGGCATTCATTCTTGGGCCATGAGGAGGTGGGGCAAGGCCATTCCCATAAACAAAGTCCCACATGATGATAAAGGCTACATACCTAGGTCTAAAGTCATCAAGACAGTGAGAAAAAGAACTTACATGTTTCAGAATGCTGTGACATGACCTGTATGATATGTGGCACTGATCAGTAGTTACCATCAGTGTCTGCTGCATTAGAAATCAGGAGAATTGAGCCTATTATCAATGTTGACACTAACTATCTATGTGACTTTAAATCATTTCGCTTCATTGGTTTTCAGTTTTGTCCTTTGTGAAGAAAGAATTTTGGATTAGGTACTTCCGCAGCTCTTCCAACTTCAGTATTCTATGATGCTAGCCCATGAAATGCATATGCTACAGTACTTAAATGGATTTCTTTTCATTTCTAACTTGATATGCCAACTAGACAGTCTCTTTTAGCTTTTAGTTAAAAATGTTCTATTATATCCCTCATTCTCCCCTTCAAAAAAAGTACAATGTTAGGGAATTTATTACACATAACATAACATGTGTTTATGGTTCAGTATGAGAACCCACTACTTTTTCCCCTGCTAAGGTTGGGTAAAAAACAGCAGCTTAATCAGTTATTATGAATTCTGAGCTCAGCTTTCCATTTACAAACAGTGAGGCTGAAAGCTATAAACATTCTGACTTCTGCCTGGGAAGAGTTGAATGTTCCAGCAAATGTACATTACACTGGAAAATCCAGGATTAGTTTTCAATGTCTCTGTAACATGTTGTTTCCACAATTACTCCCCACGTTGTCAGAATGTCCTCAGGTGTTTGGAGGGTTTTTGGACTCATACTGCATCCTCAGAGCTGGACGCTTTCAAATAAAGCCCTCCTGGAAGTAAAAACTTGTTTTGTTCTCATCCACCCTCCCTTGTTTGTTTAGCTTCCTTTGGTGGGAATGAGGAGGGTGAAACAGTCTGTTAACTTGCAAAAGTCTAAGGCATTTGCATTTAAGAAAACAATACATATAGTAGTATGTTGGATAAGGAGAGACAGGGTTGCTTGTTTATGCTAGCTGAGTAGCAATCTTCAAATTCATATTATAATTTTAATTTATAATTTTTATCCAAAACGGGACAAAAAACAAAAAACAAAAAAAAGAAAACGGCAAGGGAGCAGAATAGTAGTGATAGGGAGAAGTAGAAAAAGAGAAAAAGAGGACTCATTTGAATTCTGAAGAAATAATTATTTGTTAATGTTTTATTAATTTGAATTATAGGAAAGCTCAATGATATCACTCTTTTACATGTAAATAGTTTGTAGGGCATCTTTAAGGTCAAGTGTTCAAAAAAGCAATTTAACAGACTTTTAATGGTGGGCATTTCTTTAGCAGATGTGCCCCCCGTGTTTTTCGATGCCCTCAAGACAAGAGTGATGGGCCAGGGGCTAGAGGAAGCTCCAGAAGAAACACAGCCATCGCCCATCTTCCTGGAACATCAGTTCTTCATGGAGAATTATGTTTATATTGAGATAAACATTAGGAAAATTTTGAAGTGCCTATATTTAAAACAGAACATAAAATTGAATCAAATTTCCACTGATGACAGGCTGTTTGGAGTTATACTGCATCACCCCTTGAGAGTAAGTATTTATTTTTCTCTGTGGGTAGAAAACTTTAAGAGTCACTAATCTATACCATCCCCCTTGACTTCAGAGTAGGAAATTGTGCCACAGAGATATTAAAATCTGTGAACTCCGGTGACGTTTATTCATACAGGCTCTACCTTCACTGTCCTAGGAGGATGGGGACAGCTTTAGACCTTACAATGCCCCATTTTCACATCAAACATAAAAAGCAAAATCTATTTTCCACAAATAACCGGTTTATAAGAGTTTACTGCATCTCATTAGGTCTAATTGGGTCATGTCCTTACAAAACCAATCACCCCTTCTGAGGTAATGATAATGCTTTTCTTGGCTTAGGCCCAAATGCTCCATCTCTTCCTGGGAGGGAGGCTTACTCAAAGTATGTGGTTAGAAATCAGGGGATGCATTGGTTGCCATCCACTCAGGAAAAAATAGGTTATAATCATGAAAGTTAAGGGTAACTGGATTCTGGGTGGCAAAAAATAAGAGAGGTGCACTAATAATACTCTCTGATAAAAAATGACAATAATGATTATTACTATTTTTATCATTTAAAAAGCATAGATTTTCATAGTACTGTGGCAGAGGCTGTAATTTGGTAGCCCTTGGGCCAAATTTAACCTGCTCCATATTCTTAAACAGTAAGTTTGAATGCTTTAGAGAGAAGAAGCTTTCCACAATTTACTCCTTGTTGCTTCTAGCACCATGACTTCAGTCACACACATTATTCATCACCTCTGACTACATTCAAGAGAGACACTGAGGAGTCTGCAAGAAGATCATAATTAACTAACAATAATTTTAAGAACGGTTATCCTCCTACAGAAAGAAATTTGATACTCTCTGGCTTTAAGTAATTTCCTGCTAACGTCTCCCTGCCCCCCATGACTTTCTGTGTATTATGAGTTATTTCTATTTTGAAGTTTCTAAAACTTTCAGTACAAGTTAACAAATGGGCCCATGGGAAACACTAAAATTTTGTACCTGAACATTCTCTCATCTCCCATATGTTCACTCCTCATAGCTTTGACAGCTTTCCTGAATATCTGTCTAGTAAATAGTTTTTCCCCCCTACATCCAATAACCTTGAGGTAACACAGAAGATAACCCCAGTAGGATGTCAACTTGATTTGAGCAGTGTTTCTTTTTGCACACAATTCTTTGCTCAGCCCCTAGAACAGTACAAGGCATGAAACAAGTGCTCAAAATTTATTAAGATAAATGAAAGAGGGACGTGTGTCTAGTGTGTAAGATCCAAAGAAACAGTTTTCCTCTTCTACTTTCTTTTCTTCTCAATGTGAAACGTGGCATTGTTCCTTTCTTGCTCATTTTTGTCTTCAACTAGCATGACTCTCAGAGAGTAACTGAGTAACTGACTTTTCTCCTTGTTGCGTGGCACTGACCAATATACTGTGGCCAATCTGGGTTAGTCTGGAGAGGTGAGACTCATCAGTGAGAACTGTGTTCATGCCTAAGCATGCTGGGCCACCCTGTGCAGGTACACCTTTATTGCAAAATTCAGATATTACGAGGTTTCTAAGACCAGAAGAAGTGGTTTCCCATTTACTGTTGCCTATGTGGTGAATTATTTCAGCATCTGCAAAAAAGTTACATCTGTTTATGAATCTGGGCCTTAAGTCCAGGCCTGGAAACTGAACTTTCAGACAAAGTAAAGGTCTTATTCTTTCTGATGCTTTATTCTCATCTGTTTAATCTCTGTGTGGATTTTGGGGTTTGGAAGCTTTTACTTCTCTCTTGGAAAGTGTTACTTGTTTCTCTGCCCTGTATCCTGACAGTACTTTGTGGTTTTGCCTTTTGGGTTAGTAAACTTGATTCCATTTACCTAAATTGTGCTTTGTCTCGTAGTTCCATTAATCCAACCCTACAATTAGTATTTTTAGTGCAGTGGTTGTAGAATGTGGCCCATTTCTCAGGGGATGGTGATGGAAGCAGTGGAAAGCTTTCCTCCTGTATGTTCAAGCAACATGAAAAATATAATATTTGATCTAGACTAAAATAGGAAGTACTTTGTGTAAGTGTCTCATATACGTGCAAAGGAACTAAAGCTACCAGAAGAAATTCAAACTGCCCACTCTGATTTTCAAATATAATAATATAGTGAAACTAGAGTATTTATATCCACTTTTAATACTATGTGTCAACCATTCAATTTTGTTTTGACAATTAACACAAAGCTACTGCTCACAGAAACTTTATTTTCTTCTAGAGATGCTATTTTAATATTTAACCTTGGAGGAGAAAAAGGATATTTTTTAGTTTGTTTATAACCAGCATTCGAAATAATGGTATTTTAAAAGAAACGATAATTGGCCACAAATTTGGATAAAGAATTCCCTTCTGATAAAACAAAGCCACTATTGTGGATTAGTGGAAAAATAAGTAACAAAATAGTTTGTGTCGATATTCTTTTAACTTACACATGGAAGTGACTTCTAATCCAATGAAAACACCAACCCCTTGCAATGTTTCTTCCTCTGTCACCTGTGTCCTGAGACTTATTCTGGAGGAACCAAGATGACTGTTTAGATCAATCACGTATGAGTTTAAAATGTAGCATAAAAATAGCTGTCAAGATAAATATTTGATAGTGAATGCAGCTGATGGTCATAAAACTGATTTGATTACAATTTCAAACTAAAATACACTTTTATTTCTTTCTGCAAGCAAAGGCTTCTCTTCCAAGTTAAAGCTTTAATTATGTATTTACAAGGAGAAGATAGAATCCAGGTTTCTGAGTAATGTGATTTTATATCCGACTCATAGAAATAATTATGAGTACCAAATAACACTTGACTCAATTCCCATTACATGGAAATAAATGTCGTGGATTCCTGGCCATCTTATGTTCTAGTTATTCTTTCCTAAAGAAGTCTTCCCCTCTAGTTTAAAAGGTTTACCAAAAGATGGAAGTAGACCGTGTTCCTTCCGTGATGGGCCGCCTCTAACTTCAG
The DNA here is from genome assembly GCF_000951035.1 of Colobus angolensis palliatus. NCBI lineage: Eukaryota > Metazoa > Chordata > Mammalia > Primates > Cercopithecidae > Colobus > Colobus angolensis. The sequence continues at coordinate 4,473,140 of NW_012115311.1, read as the reverse complement.
CATCTGAGTTTGGTTTTAGTCTAATCATGTGTTCTGCCAGCAGTGGCTTGAGTGGGGAGTGAGGAAAAGCTGTGGGTTCTGGAAACTGTGGAAATTGTGGGGAGAGAAATGCACAGAAAGGCAAGAAAGAGTTCCACAAAATTAGAGATGGCAGCGACATGGCTTGGTAAAATGCGGGACAACCTTCTTCGCATGTGTGTTTTCTTCCACCATGAATTGGTCTGGACTTTATGCTGTCATCCCACAGAGCCTTGGATGCATGTGCCTTATTTTAAGAAAAGGCCTGATTCAAGGGAAATTCTAGATGAGCTTTGATGTTCGACAGTACATTGCTAATACTTTTTGTCCCACCCTCTTTCATTTTGTGCTGAGCATTTTCTCTATCTGTAGTGGCTAAAAAACCCATATACCCAATTAAGCACCAAGTGTGTGTGGCTGGAAATGCTACTTTCTTACGTTTTGTTAATATTTTTATTGTTCTAAAGTGTCTGATTGTATTTCACCTTATAGCCCAGATACCTGAATGGTGGGCTTAGACTGCTGTCTTCCCTTCCGTTTTTCTTTTCTTCAAGTTCAGTATCTATAACTTCAAACTTGCAACCACCTCTTGAATCTTCGCTTTAATCATTGAGAGTTGAATATATCCTCTCAGATGTCAATGTAAGCATTACTGAGTATAGATCATAAATAAATAAATAGAAGTATATTGAAATTTGTTTCACTTGCTCAATTTGACCTGGGTGTTTAATCCTAGCCTCAGATAGAAACTAGATCCTCAAGTCCTAGTATATTTTGTAGCTGTTTATATTTGGTGCCTCAAAGTTGACTGTAGACCCAGAGTCAGAGAAATTTTGATGTTAGTATGAGAAGAAATTGGTGTAACATTTATTCCACATTCTCAGCACAGAATACCCCAGGGAGAAATCCCGTGGTTCTCTTGGGGGAATTTCTCAACTTCCTTTCCCAGTTCACATGGTTATGAATCAACGCATAGAAGACTATTCTACCTTGGCTCCATCCATCAGCCTTGCCAATGTCCTTTGCTTTCTCTCCACTGAAATTAAGATGTCGTTCTGAGAATTATATTTATTTCTGATTTTTTTCCCTTTCACCAAACACTACATATACAGCCACTATTTTAGCTCTGACATCTGTATTTTTCTCTCAATATCATCACTTTTCGATAATGTGTAATAGCATAGGCGTTGCTATATGATTGGGAATAGTGCAGTTTTTTCATGAATGGTAGAGCTACTATTGTGTGTAGCACCCAACTCAGGCCACATTTTCTGCTGGTAACTAGCATACACTGAAAGCTAAATTTTTGGTGCATTTAATATACATGTCAAAAAGGAATATTTTAAAGTGAACATAGAAAAATATGAACACATGAAAAATACTACTAATATAATGTCTTCAGTTGGAATTTAATTAATGATTCAATAGATGTAGAAGAACAAAAAAATAGGGGATGATTTCAACAAAGAAGGCTTCATTGAAAGACAGTATGTTTTTAACTTTTAAGTTCAGGGGTATATATGCAGGTTTATTACATACTTAAACTTGTGTCACAGGGCTTTACTGTACAGATTATTTTGTCACCCAGGTATTAAGCCTAGTACTCATTAGTTATTTTTCCCAATCCTCTTCCATCTTCCACCCTCCAACCCCTGGTAGGCCCCAGTATCTGTTGTTCCCCTCTTTGTGTCCGTGTGTTCTTATCATTTGGCTCCCGCTTATAAGTGAGAACATGCAGTATTTGGTTTTCTGTTCCTACATTAGTTTGCTAAGGATAATGGCCTCCAGCTCCATCCATGCTCCTGCAAAGGACATGATCTTGTCTTTTTTATGGCTACATAGTATTCCATGGTATATATGTACTACATTTCCTTTGTCTAGTCTACCACTGATAGGCATTTAAGTTGATTCCATGTCTTTGCTATTGTGAATAGTGCTGTGACAAATATATGCATGCATGTGGCAAGACAGTATTTTTAACAGAGCATTCAAATGTAAATAGACTTTCACCAGAAAAAGAAAGAATAGAAAGAACTCCTGGGCCTAGTGTATAACAATATATAGCTTTTTAGGGAATTTGGGTAGACTCAGTGATCATGGGTGAGTCAAATGGACTGGTGTGGTTATGAGAGAGGAAGGATGGGGAGACACTATGGAAGACTTTGAATACTGGCTAGAAAGTTTGGAACTCAGATAATGAAAAAAAACTTCAAGATTTTGGGATAAGGGAGTGGCATAATTTAACCTCTTTTGCTAAATAAATGGTTAGTACATCAGTTGAAAAACAGATGGCACATTGAAATCAGGTAACTTGAAAAAAGTTTAATAAATGGATTCTGCAAAAGATGTGGGCAGATTGAATGAATATCAAAAGAAATAAAGCCTCTAAGACTTGAAACTGGGGCTGGGGGCGGGACTTCACCATTCACACCCCTAAATGAGAAAATCTGGAGAGAAAGCTATGTAAAGAAGGCCACCTAATAGGATCAAACATGCCAGGAGAATGAAATAACCTGGATTTCCTGTCTGCCCACCCTTTGAACTCCTACCAGCATTTCCCAGTGGTCAAACCCAACTGGGAGCTAGAGGAGAAGAGCTCTTGATATATTCCACACACTTCAGCTTCCAGGAGAACAGATCAAAGTGGAGGGGAGTGAAGAGTAGATTTGAAGGGACAAATGAGAGAAATTCAGGACAGTTGCAGTTTGAAAAATAGTTTGAGATGGTAAGAGAATGAGGTAGGTAGTCAAGAGGATAAAGGAGATATTGTAATAGTCCGGGCAAAGATACTAAGAATTTGAAATACATCAGCATTAGCAACAATGGAAAGAAGGAAAAGATAGAAGGCAGATAAAGAAGAAATTACTGGCCTGGCACAGTGGCTCATGCCTGTAATCTCAGCACTTTGGGAGCCTGAGGCAGGTGGATCATGAGGTTAAGAGATCGAGACAATCCTGGCCAACATGGTGAAACCCCGTCTCTACTAAAAATACAAAAAATATCTGGGTGTGGTGGCATGTCCCTGTATTTCTAGTTCCTCTGGAGGCTGAGACAGGAGAATTGCTTGAACCCGGTAGGCAGACATTGCAGTGAGCTGAGATTGTGCCACTGTACTCCAGCCTGGCGACAGAACAAGACACTGTCAAGGAAAAAAAAAAGGGAATGATCAATATTTAGGAATGTTTTGGATGTAGGAGGTAAAAGAGGAAAGAAACAAAATTGAGTTAGTTAGTAATGCTTTTCTCCAAAATAAAGATTGGAAAGAAGTGATATTTTTAGGGATATTAATGAGTTTAAGTGTGAATAAGTAAAAATTGGATGTTCATCTCTGGGCTTGAAAAAAACTGGTTAAAGCTGGAGATGTCTACTTGATCATTACCTGCTTTGGAGTGAACAACTGCAGTGTGTGGATATTTGGGAAATAGCTTAGAAGGAGAAATGAATCAGGCCAAGCATATAACCTTGGGGGATGTCAGTGCAGGTAAGAGAAGGGCAGAGGGATGAATCCGGCAAGGAAATCAAGGAAGAGCCGTCAGGAAGTATAGGAATGGAGCGGGTGGGTGCTGAGGCAGAGGCAGAGGGACGATGAGATGAAAGTTCCAGGGACAAAAAGTAGTAACATTTATATATGTTTTGCGGTTTTACAGTCAAAGATGTCCCGGGGAGTAGATTATCAATCTTGTATTCATCTGCGTAGAATTCTGATGTCTTTGCCAGTTATAATTACTTAATATTTTTCTCTGGAGAGTAGTTAACAATTTAATCCCTTCAACAAATTTCTATTGAGCTTATGCTATGTATGTAATGGGACCTGAGTGAGGCCATATTGAGGATATAAAATTGATATGAAATGTATGGTAGCTCTCTAGGGACTTACAATCATTTTGAAATTATGGAAACATAGCAAAAGTCTATATATATAAAAAAGAGCTGAATTGAGTATTTTTAAATGATAAATTATATGGCCTGGAGAATTCTATGGTTAGTCAGAAAAAGAAAGAAACTAGTTTTACTTGGAGATGTAACAAAATATGCACCAGGAAATCCAGCTCCTAGTTCATTGGGATATATTAAGGCTGGCTCACAGAAAACACCACTAACATCTCTTTTGTGTAACAGTTTACCATTACAAGATGTAAAAATGGTAAACTGAAGCATAAGTTAACAGTAGAACTACTCATGGTGAGAGAGATGTGAAGAGTGAAACTGGCTTTATAGCATTACAATTGATTCTCGTTAATCATGGTAGTTGTTATATAAAGTCACTGTGAACACTGAATTAGCTAACATTGAACTACAGCTCCTAGGAAAACCATAGGGTTAGGCTCCTGGGAGCTTCCGGTCACAACACTTTCATCAAACAATCAATATGCAAACTTGCTTTACTTGTGTTTTTATTGAAAGATACCTTATTGCACTCAAGGACAACAGACAGCACTTCAGCAGTATGCATGGGGGCCATTTTAAACAATACTGTCGCCAGTGAAAACCACAAAAATGTGAAAAACTGCCACTAAATAGCCCATAAAAAGGACACTTGCTTCCAGTATGAGAGCTGAAACAAGAAGGCAGAGCATTGCCTTGTCTGACCTGGGCTGAGAACGTGCATGAAAACAGGCAAATTTTTCAACACTCTGTGCATGCCTAAGGATTACTGAAAGCACTGCAATGAATGACTTTGGGGTTACAAATAAATTCCAATAAATAGGTTCGTTCCCAAAAATGGATCGGCATGTAATGAGGATCAACTGTATTTCATTAAAATAAAGATGCTGAATAAAGCATGATTTTAATGAATGTCTATTACTTAGCAATATCAGTCTGAAATCCTTTTCTCCTTCAGCTTAATTTTATGTTGTTCACCTAATACCTACTTGGTTAGGCTTTTTATTACAAGTTGGAGGTAGAAAGACAAATAAGACATAGTCTCTGCCCTCATGCAACTCCGGTTCTAGGACAGCAGATGTAAACAGAATGTTCCAAAGACTATTGTAAGCGCAATAACAGATGCATAGATAAGAAGTTATGAAAACACCAGTGGCGAACCGGTTGAAGTCATCTGGGCAGTGTTCGTAGAAGACATGACCCTGAACTGAATTTAATGGATGAATGAGCAGGAGTCATTTAGAAGGAACAGGAGGTTACTTTATGCAGGAAAATCATATGTGTAAAGGCATGAAGTTGAGAAACAGCATGTGTAGGTGGAAAGCACTACAGTTTATGTTAGTAGAATATAAATTTCAGTCAAGGAGTGTCAGGGATGGAGGCTTGGAGAGAGGTAGGAATGGGCTAGACCTAGGGGAACTTTGCATTCTAAACTTAGGAGCTGGGCCTTATCTTTGCTAGCAGTGCTTAATCTTTTTCCTACTATGCATACATGACCAGTGGTAATTTGTGCAAAACCTGTCCCCAGGAGTCTAGGTTGCTAGGTTTGTGCCATTCTTGTTGCATAAGTGAAGACTGTTCCCATTCACTGCCTCTCTAATAAGAATATCAGAAGTGTAAACAAGTGAAAATAACATTGTCATAGGGATAGCCTTATGTCTATTCTAATGTAAACAGTTAAATTATTTGCAAACCTAGGTATTCCAGCTATTGTTAGGAACATTACCTGTGACACACCTTCCAACTTTATTCACACACCCAAACACTGTCATGTCGAAGCTGAGAGAGACTCACTGCTTTTTCTACACAGCTTGGAGTTATCCCATCTGTTACTGGTTGAATTGTGATCTCTCAAAATTCATGTGTTGAAGTCCTAGCCTTCAGTGTCTCAGAATGTGACCTCATTTGGAAATAGGATTGTTGCAGATGCAATTGGTTAAAATGAGGTAATATTTGAGTAGGATGGGCTCCTAATCCAATAGGACTGGTGTTTTTATAAAAAAGGGAAAATGTGGACAGAGAGAAAAGCATGTAGAGAGAACTCCATGGAAAGGTTGGAGTTGTGTAGCCATCAACCAAAAGACTCTCAGAACCTAGGAGGGAGGCCTGGGACAGATCCCTAGCACCTACAGAGAAAGCACGGCCCTGCACACACCTTGACACCTTGACCTCAGACTTCTGGGTTCTGGAATTGTAAGCCAACACATTTCTATTGTTTAAGGCATTCAATTTGTAGTATCTTGTTATGGCAGCCTAGCAAACTAATACACCATCTTGTCCTCATCCAAGATTTCACCTAGCATTATAAGGCTACTGTTTTCCGGGAAAGAAGTTTCCAAAGCGTGAACCTTCGGAACACCAGTCTCTGGAGAGGATCTGCAGAGAAGGGTTTTGTGGCCAAGCACCTCCTGGAACTCTGTAACACACGGTAAAACATGGTCTCTCAGGAGTCCTGCAGCTGAGAACCCAGAATCCCTCTCATATGTGAAAAAATACGATTTTATGGTAACATCTTTTGAGAGTTTCATTCTTTGTATATACAGCTCTAGTGCAATACCCTCCATTCTTTCACATTTTTATTGTCATTTGATGTAGTAAATGCTGATCACAAAGCACTTGATGTCATGAATATGTTTTAAGTGTACATTATTTAAAAATTTGGACAATTTTAACACCTCTATGATAACGTGTAATGTTTTTGCATTTCCTCAAGCACATTTTGCTAATTGCTGCTTTAGAGACATCTTAAGAAACATGACTTCAAAGTAGCATGCTGAGTTTTATGCTGCAAAATTACGTCTTTTGGATCTTCAAAAGCACACGTGACTTTTACTTAAAGAGTAATTTGTCTCAATTATTTCTGTAAATAAGTTGGAGAGTTGGAATAATTTTGGGTGGACACATTACCCTAATTATTGCAGTTTGCCACAGAATTTTGTTTTATAAACTCTTCATTAAAATAAACATATTATTGGAAGGAACCTTGAGAATCAAGTTTTTCTTTCTGCAGAATAGAATCAACCACTTGCTAGTTATTTTGTCTATCATAATTCTAATTATTAACAGGGAAAAAGCCTCAGGTTTTTTTCTTGGGAACATTTCATTTTGTTTTCGATAATGAGAAATTTCCAGTAATCAGTATGTTAGCAGTCATTGAGTTCTAGTTAGAGCAATTGGTGATCATTTCATTTTTCACAGTTCTATTTTTCTGTCTTATTTTCACTGGTTTTAGTGTGGTCGTTTTTGTGTGCATGGGAGATACCTGTTATATTCTATCTGCCTAAAATGATTGCTACTTTATTCCACTGCCATATGCTGGTGGCGTCACAACCAAATTACCTGCTCTATATATGTTGCTTCAGCCACACAGATGCAACTTCAGAACAGAATGAACAGACAAACATGATGACAGAAACACTCCAAATGTGGGGAAATAATAGTCTATAAATCAGCCAGGGTTTACTCCTTTTGGACATACCTTTTGCATTGCATCATTTTAATAACTTTTTAGAAATGTTTGTTCCAGAGATGTAAGGATACACCCATAAGTTTGAATGCTTTATACTTCACATGAAGGCTTTGGCTCGTGAAATCAGCAGATTTGGGCTTATTGAAGGAAAATTTTTATTCATCACCCATTCTTTCCCTCGATGAGTGAGGTAGCTTTAAAAGAAATCTAACCTTGCCTCACACATAGTGAAAGAAAGTTAACAAGGACAGAAAATAGTTTCTTTTTCTTTTCTTTTCTTTTTTTTTTTGAGACGGAGTTTTGCTTTTGTTGCGTACGCTGGAGTGCATTGGCACAATCTCGGCTCACCGTAACCTCTGCCTCCCAGGTTCAAGCGATTCTCCTGCCTCAGCCTCCCAAGTAGCTGGAATTACAGGCATGCGCCACCATGCCCGGCTAATTTTTTTTTGTACTTTCAGTAGAGACGGGTCAGGCTGGTCTCGAACTCCTGACCTCAGGTGATCTGCCCACCTCGGTCTCCCAAAGTGCTGGGATTACAGGCGTGAGCCACCGCACCCGGCAGAAAATAGTTACTAACTCTCTGCGTGACCCTCTGGGTGCCATGCCTATAAATATGGGTATCTTAAAGTCAATAAAAACAATTAATATCTAAAACTCTTCATGTTTTCTGCACTAGCAATGTTGACTATTTTTTGGAGGAAACGGCATGTCAAGCTAAGCTTATAGTAAACTCTTTAGAGGTTTGAGTCCAAGGTCTAGTTTTTTCTTAATCAAGCATCTTTAGATCACATATTGCTTCCTAATGATTGTGTTCTGCCCACAACAAGCTTGCTTTTCTCCTTTCCAATCTGGACAGCATTGAAGGCCTACAGGGGGAAAGAGACTTGCCTGAGCATATAGCAATTTCTGATTTTTTGGCATGGAGGTGACTAGTACAACGTCTGTACTTCCTGGAGTTTAACTTTACACATTTGACATTCCCTTGAGTCTCTTATGTTCTTTATTCAGTTCTTTGCTTTGCTACTGGGGTAAATTTTAAACTGTATCCTTTTCTAGTTCAGATGGTCAGAGGCTTGGCAGTGTTTGAAAGTTAAGCATCTCAACCTCCCAGCACCTGCCTTTCAGGTACTTCTCACAGATTCTCCATTAAAGTGGCCTATAAGTTCAGGGCTGTGTATGAGAAAGCAGAAACCTTACTTTTTTTTTTTTTTTTGGGACAGGGTCTCACCATTACCCAGGCTGGAGTGCAGTGGTGTGATCAAAACTCACTGCAGCCTCAACCTCCTGGGCTCCAGCGATTCCCCTACCTCATCCTCCCAAGTAGCTAGGACTACAGGCATGCGCCATCACACACAGCTAAGTTGTATTTTTTTGTAGAGATGAGTTTTATCATGTTGCCCAGGCTGGTCTTGAACTTGTGGGCTTAGGCAATCCACCCACTGCAGCCTACCAGAATGTTGGGATTACAGGCATGAGCCACCGTGCCTGGTCAGGAACCTTGTCTTGCCAGTGGATTCGTGCTGTAATCTTCATTGCTAAAGATGAATTTAGTATTTTGTTCACCTTGCCAATCTAACACCTTTCAAATAAATATACAGCGCTATGTTATAATGTAGCTGTTTGACAAATTATCTAGCTTTCATTTTGTATAGGGCAGTGGGTAATCTGGATTAATTTTGCAATGAATGTGTATTTAGGGGTGTCTCTCCATGTCTGTGTGTGTCTGCATGCACACACAGACACCCCTAAATACACACACAGACACACACACACAGTGAGTGCTTGTTGGAAACAGTGAAAGAAGGAGGAGAGATAGAGGAGGGAGAATGAGTAGGATAAAGTGGCAACTGCAATAGGAAGTGGAAATTGGGTGAATGAGCAGGGATAAAGGGGATATTTGGGAAATTTGCTCACGTACAATACATTTCCCTCCTCTATTTCCCCAAAACGACTGTACTAGAAATCTGTGTTTCATTATTTTCCCCAAGTTTTCATTTTGAAAAAAAAAAAAAAAATGAGCACCTGTATACCCTTCATGTAGAGTCACTAGTTTTTATGCTTGTGCAACATTTGCTTCTCCTTCTCAATGCACACACATTATTTGCTAAGCCGTTGGAAAGTAATGATATTCTGCAAACATCATGACATCTCACTCCCAAATATTTTAGCATCTAACTTCTAAGAATAAATTCTCCTACACGTAAGAAAATTAACAACAATTTGGTAATATAAAATTCTACACATATCATATTCAAATTTCTCCAATGATCCTAAAAATGTATTTCATAGCTGGTTATTTTTTGAATTCCAGGATTCAATCAAAATTTATATCTTGCATTTGACAGTTATATCTCTGTAGTATCTTTTCACCCAGAACAGTCTCCTGCCCTCTGAATTTTTTCTATCATTGACTTTTTGAGGAGTTCAGGCTAGTTGTCATGTAGAATGTCTCATTCTTTATTGCTTCCACATGATTAGATTAAGGTTACACATTTTTGGCAAAAATTGTAGGTGATGTTATATAATTTTTATTGTATAACATAATGACCAGATGTCTAACTGTTACTTGGTTAAGTTGTTGAATGCCAGATCTCTTCATCGTAAAAGTACATTCTCTTCTTTCTAATTATAAGTAATTTATGGGGTAGTACCTTGGGTCCACATAAACATTCTGCCTTTAGCAACCTTTAACTCAACAGTTTGGCATGCTTGCTGAGTCAATTATTACATTGGAGGTTATAAAAGTTCATTTAAAAAAAAACCCTATCATTCTTTCTACATTTGTTAGCTGATATTATGCTGCAAAGTAGAATTTCTCTCTCTTTCAACGATTCCTATTGATTTATGGCCTCCCTGTGTTATTTACTATCTATTATCTTTATCATCTTTGATGATCCAATTATGCAAAACATGCCCAGCTGGAGCCTTCAAATTGCAGCTACTTTGTATTGTGTTAAAAAAAATCACATAACTTAAAATGCACCATGTTAACTATTTTTTAAGTATACAGTATAGTAGTGTTAACTATATACTCATGGATTTGCAGCAGATCTCTAGAACGTTTTCATCTTTCAGGGCTGTAACTTATTTCCACTGAGTAATAACTCTCTTTTTCCCCTGCCTCCCAGTCTCTGGTAACTACCATTCTAGTTTCTGTTTTTAAGAATTTGACCACTTAGATATCTTATATAAGTAGAATCATGCAGCATTTACCTATTTGTAAGTGCCTTATTTCACTCATCCTAATAGACTGGCAATTCATCCATGCTGTAGTAATATGACAGGGTTTTCTTCTTTGCATGACTGAATAGCATTTTACTGTATATATGAGCAAATTTTCTTTATCCATTCATCCATTAACAGACATTTACATTGCTTCTACTTCTTGGCTATTGTGAATAATGCTTCCCTGAACTTAGGTGGGCTAATATCTATTTGAGATTCTGTTTTCAATTCGTTTGGATAAATATTAAGAAGATAAAGTACTCTATCATATGTTAATTACACTTTCAATTTTTTGAGAAACCTCCATAATGTTTTTCATAGCAGCTGCACCATTTTATATTCCCACTAACAGTACACAAGAGTTCCAATTTTGTTAAATCCTTACCACCACTTTTGATTTTCTGCTTTTTGTATAGCGGCCATCCTAAGGGGTATTAGGTAGTATCTCATTGTCATTTTCATGTACATTTCCCTGGTGATTAGTGAGATTAAGCATCTTCTAATATTCTTCATTGGTGATTTGCATAATCATCCTTGGAGAAATGTCTATCCAAGTTCTTCGATCACTTCTAATCAAGTTTTTGTTTGTTGTTGTTGTTGAGTTGTAGTTCTTTGTATATTCTGTATATTAACTTTTTATCAGATATATGGTTTGCAAATATTTTCTCCCATTCCATAGGTTGTGTTTTTACTTTAAGGATGGTTTCCTTTGCTGTACACAAGCTTTTTAGTTTGACGCAACTTTACCTGTCTATTTTTGCATTTCTTTCTTGTGCTTTTTATGTTATAGTCAGAAAATTATTGCCAAAACCAATGTCTTGAAGCTTTCCCCTATATTTTCTTCTAAGAGTTTTATAGTTGTAGATTTTATTATTAGTTCTTTAATACATTTTGAGTTATATACTATGAAGTAGGACCCAATTTTATTCATCTACATGTGGATATCCAGTTTTCCCAACACTATTTGTTGAAAAGTGTACCCTTTCCCCTTTAGCCTTGGCATACTTGTTTAAGATCATTTGACCATGTATATGAGTTTATATCTGGGCTCTCTATTCTGTTCCATTGGTCTATATGTCTGTCTTATGCCAGTATCATATTGTTTTGATTACTGCAGCTTTGTAATGTGCTTTCAAGTCAGGAAATGTGAGGCTTCCAACTTTGTTTCTTCTTTCTGAAGAGTGTTTTTACTTTTGGGGGGTCCGTTGTGTAAATTTTAGAATTTTTTCTATTTCTGTAAAAAAAAACTGAGATTTTGATAGAAATTATATTGAATTTGTAGAATGCTTTGGGTAGAATAAACATTTTAACAATATTAAGTCTTCCAATCTATAAACACAGATGTCTTAGTTCGTTTAGTGTTGCTATAAGGGAATATCTGAGTCTGAGTAGCTTATAAATGAAAGTTTCATTTGTCTCATGATTCCGTTGACTGGAAGACTGGGCTTCTGGTGAAGGCTTCAGGCTGCTTCCACTCATGGCAGATGGCAAAGGAAAGCCAGCGTGTACAGATATCTCATGGTAAAAGTGGAGGCAACAGTGAGATGGGGAGGTGTCAGGCTCTTTTTGACAAACAGCTCTCCTGGGAAGTAATAGCATGAGAACTCACTCATTACTGTGAAAATGGCACCAAGACATTTACAATGCATACACCACCATGACCCTAACATTTCCCATTAGTCCCCACCTCCAATATTGGGGATCAAACTTCAACATGAAGCTTAGGTGTACAGACATCCACACTATAGCAAGAGATGTCTTTCCATTTATGTGTGTTTTAAATTTCTTTCAATAATGTTTTGTAGTTTTCAGGGTATATGCCTTTTACCTTTTTGGTTATGTTTATTGCTAAGAATTTTATTATTTATGATGCTATTTTAAATGGGATTTTCTAAAAAAAACTTTTTTGGATTGCTCATTGTTAGTTTGTATAAACACAACTCATTTTTGTATCTTGCAGAATTGTTTATTAGTTCTAACATTTCATGCTTGTGTATGTGTGTGTGTGTGTGTGTGTAGTCTTCAGGACTTTTTCCATGTAGCATCATATTTTCTGAAAACAGAGATAATTTTGCTTCCTGCTTTTCAATTTGAATGCATTTTATTTCTTTTTCTTGTTTAATTTCTTTGGCTAGGATTTCCATCACTATGTTGAATAGAAGTGGCAAAAGTGGGCAACCTTGCTTTGTTTCCAAACTTAGAGAAAAAGCTTTCCATTTCTACCACTGAGTTTAGGTTAGTTTTCACATGTGGCCCTTTGTTATACTGAGAACATTTCCTTCTATTTCTAGTTTATTAAGTGTTTTTTTTTTTTTAAATCATGAAAGGCTGTTGAATTTTATCGAATTATTTTTCTGTATGTATTGAGATGATCAGGTAGCTTTTGTCCTTCAATCTGATAACATGGTGTATTACATTTACTTAATTTTCTTTTGTTGTACCATCTTTGCATGCCAGGAATAAGTCTCACCTGATCATCTTGTAGTAATCCTTTTTATGTGCCATTGAATTTGGTTTGCTAGTATTTTGTTGAGTATTATTGCATCACTATTCAGTAGAGATATTGATCTATAGTTATCTTTTCTTGTAATATATTTGTCTGGTTTAATATCAGTGTGATATATTCACAAAATGAGTTTGAAAGTGCTTCCCCCTGTTTAATTGCTTGAAGAGTTTGAGAAGCATTAGTACTAATTCTTCTTTAAATGTTTGGTAGAATTCTTCAGTGAAAGCATCAGGTCTGGGCTTTTCTTTGATGGGATTCTGTTTATTACTGATTCAATATCCTTACTACTTATAGGTTTGTTTAGATTTTCTGTTTCTTACTGATTCAGTCTTTGTAGGCTGCACACTTTTAGGAACTTGTCTATTTCTTCTATGTTATCTAGGTTGTTGGTGTGTGATTGTTTATAATAGTCTCTTATGATTCTGTTTATATATGTGGCATCAATTTTAACGTCCCTTCTTTCATTTCTGGCTTTATTTTTTGAAGGTTCTTTCCTCTTTTCTTACTTAGGCTAGTTAGGGACTTGTCAATTTTGTTTATATTTTCAAATCACCAACTCAAATCTTGTCACTTTTATAGTTAAATGTTTATGTATGTGTATATTTTGAAGGAAAATCATGGAGGCATCTAGTAGTTCTTGTTGCACTTTGCATCATGCTTTTTAAAAATTCTCTTTTACTTTTCTTGAGAAACATCTTATGACGGGGACATGGAATTGTAAAATATATCATGCAAATGTTGAAAACAAAGTAAATGGCCGAAAGCAAACTGATGCTTAATAAAGAATATAGAGCAGCTGTGTGTGATCAGCTATGAATTAATAATAGCATACTACATGGAACTTCAGAAAACTGCTAGTTTGCAAGTAGTTTTGGTGGATATTTTATCTTGTGGTTTCTCAAACTTATCTCAGTCTGAATTTTTTTAATACTATGGTGACTAGCTTTATCTGAACCCAAGCCATCCCATACATGGATTATCAGTTTCCCTTCAAATTTCTTGCCATCACCATCAGTCATAACCACTGATGTTCCTTGCCATGTGTTTTCTGTAGTTCATACTTGGATTGTGTTATCTCTATAGACTCTTTAAGAGCCTGTAAAGACTCTTAAAATAACTTTATCTACTTTGAACACTGCTTTCAAGCTCATTTGTGGCATCTTGTTTCCAGTTTCTTTTCAAGACTCTTATGGATCCAATTTGTCCTTTAGTCATTTCACACCCCTTTTGTAGCCTTCTCCCAGAACAAACTCTATCATTTTTCTATTCCAAGTTTTTACTCATGATTTGGAAGTTCTGAATAGGAACTAGATTGTATGGAGCCTTGAAAGATATTGTCATAACTTTGGATTTTTTTTTCTCTTTTATATATCATATTACCTACAAATCCTAGCATTTAGGAATGAGTAGGTTCTGTGTTATATCAGCTCTCTCCTTATAAGAAATATAACAATAGAACAACAGATAGAATTCTTTGAAATGAAATATAGTCTGGAAACCTTTAAGAAGGAACTACTATATTTTATCGCATTTGAATTAGGTTATATCTGGGCAGCATCCAAAGATAATCCATGTTCTAAAATATAACAAGCTGAATATGCTGTTAGTCTAAGTAAAATTGCTGTTTATGATACTTGTTAAAGAAAAAATAAATGATAAAAGCAGATGACATATTCAAATCCTTTAACCTTGGGCTGAAGCTGCATGTGTGAGCATGTATGTGTATATGAAAGATGGAGAAAAGGAAGACCCAATTGAGTAGCTGCTGCTCAGTGAAACATGAAAGACAAAGTCCATATGGAATTCAAATGTTCATAGCTAATATTCGCTTTTTTGCTAAGACTGTGCAGAAAATAAAACAATAAATAAATTATAGTAATAATGCTAACAATTAATTAATAATCTTATAATGATAAATTGATATAGCAACACTGTTAGTAACAAAAAATATTTCTGATGCTAGTTGTCTTTTCAAATTGCTCTGGTAATATAATTAACTACTAGGAGGCAGGGGCAGTGGTTTATAAATTGTAAACTACTGTGTATTTACACGGAATTATTTATTTTACATAGCAATGCCTTATATATAATAGGCTCTAAACAAATGTTTTAATTATAATTAAGTGTTTTACATATCCCTACTGTCTTAGAAATTTTTATTTAATTTAAAAACTAAACTTTATAGATTAAAATCTTTTCTTGGTTCTTAGACAATCAGCTTTATAGTTGACTGTGGATTTTGCATTTTGTGCTTAATACACGTATTACTGTACTTGATACATTGATAGGTTTCATTAGTTGTTCTTGTAAATCTCTCCTTTCTTGCTTTTCATGATATTCATATTCCTTAAGTTCTCTATCTATTTTCCTCTGGGCTCCTCCCAGCCAATAACTGCATGGCAGGGATAGTAAGGCAGACCTGTTCCTGACAGACAGGATGCTCTTCTGACTTTGGCTCAAAGACTCCCCTTTAGCCTGGCCAAAATATCTGTAGAAATTCACTGCAGTTTTCTTCTTATCCAGCCTTCCTTTCCCTCTCTTCTGCACAATGTCAGAACATAATGGTCTGCTAGCTCTCCTGGCCCCTGTTACTTCCCCTTTATTTCATCCCACAGTCTTTTCCATCAGTAGATTTCTTACACTTGGAATCTTCTCAGAGGACCTGGACAGGTATACATACCCACCTGGAACAGGCAGCCTAGCCATCAAAGTGCAGGAGAGAGTACTTACTCTCTCTAAGAGCTCTCGTCCAATAGAGAGGTCTTCCTTAGGGTCTGGTTGGCCAAGGCATGGCAATTTAATATTCACAAATTTACCAGGCAGATAGATGTGGAATGAATGAAGCTAATGGAACTGTTTTCAACTAGCCAGTAATTGCACTAACTGAAGACAAAGGTGGAGTACTGAAAAAGCATTCTTCAAACAGTGCAGGAGACAAACAGAGTAGGCACACACCCTACTCTATTGAAACATGTATTCACGGGAATGCTAGAGTCTATCTGTCCCCATTTCCCATAAACCTCCCTGAAGAACAAGCTCAGGATTTCACTGATAATGCCAGGAGCATACTGCAGCCAAAATACCATTTAAGGTAAAGTAATAAGACATAAGAGAGAGCAGTAATTACTAAAAACAAAGAAGAAAATGAAGTTGATTACCAGAGGGAACCAATGTAATGGTCTAGAAAGTAAAAAAAAAAAAAAAAAAAAAAAAAGTTTAATAAGCAAAACAAATACCCTTAATGACAAGAACAATATTAGAGATATAGAGCAGAAAAAGTTAATAATGAAGAACAACAAATTGGAGACATTGTGTATGAAAAATAACATACCTTAAATGAAAAACTTAGAAGGTTAAATGGCAAAATGAATACCATTAAAAAATGAATAGGTGGGCTGGTAAATAAAATCAAGAAATTGAAGGCATTAGAGGACTGTATAGAGGTGGGAAGTATGAGGAAAATGTTAAGATGAATAAATAATAAGATAAAAAATATAATAGTTTTCCAAAATGACAAAAATGCTTGTTAAAATATTTTGGAATATAATACAGAAAGTATCAAAAATAAAAGAATGCATAGTTCTAAGCTTGAGTATCTGTCAATAAGGATAAGCAAGAACATATTATAGTAAAATTATGAGTCTTGAAGAGAAATAGAAATTCAGACAGTTTCCCACACAATCCTCTACTTTCTTGTCCCCTCCACACCCCAACTTGAAAGTACTTTCAAAAGAAACACACTAGGAAGAAGAGGTATAAATCCAGGAGAAATTAACAAGTTATGGGAAGTAAGACATAACATTAAACATTTACTATTATATGAATTAAAAATTATAGAAAAAACAAAGAAGGGGAGGAAATATCTAAATCACTACAAAATGAAAAATTTTGATGATACCAATGTGGTGTGAGATGAGGGAGAGAGGAACAGAAATAGATGTGAGTGAGACCATGCTATGGTATTTATGTGGTTCAGGGGTAATACATAGATATTGATAAACTCAATAAACTGAAAAAACCTTAAATGTGGTCCTTAATGAATATATATGAGAGATCAGAGGATTATAAGTAGAATACAAAATTTTCAAATATGGAATTTAACAAATATCTTAAGATATAGAAAATAGAAAACAGTTTGGTAAAATAAATCTTATCATAGCAAAATGGCCCTCAGTAAAAGTGTTAAATCTAATGATTTGGTTTTTAAAACAGTTCCAGAAATACTATGTTGTATTTTTTAAAATAAGGTAACAGGATACTGAAAGTTAAAAATAATGAAAAAGATGTACTTACTTACTACCAAATTAATACCCCAAATGCATCCAGGGTAGCAAACTATCATTTTTACAAAACCCAGAAAAAGTAGATTTTACAGGAGAAAGTATCATATGAGGCAGAAAAGAATGTTATACTTTTGTCAAAGGCACAATAAAATAAGATAATATATCAAAGTTGGGATAGGTAGAATTTTAAGATAATCCTCCCAGTGACCCCACTCTTGTAAAATCCCTTCTTCTTTAGTGTTGTCAGGCCCTGTAATTTCTTTCTAATTAATGGAATATGACAAAGATTAAGGGACTGTGCAGGTGCAATTAAGGCCCATAATAAGTTGACTTTAATCAAAAGGGAGATCATTCTGGGTACATCTGACCAAACAGATTAACCCATCCAAAGAAGTCTCCTACCTTCCATGAATACAGAGGTTCCAACCAGCAGCCTCTCTCTTTCTCTGTCAGTCTCTGTATCTTTCGTTTGCTAGCTTTGAAGAAACAGTTTGAGCTGAATTCTATAGTCATAAGAAAATGAAATTCACCAAGGTCCTGAGGTATCTTGGAAGCAGATTGTTCTCTAGTCAAATCTCCAAATGAGAATGTGGCCTGACCATCGTCTTCATTTCAATAGTCTTGTGAGATCCTGAGTAGAGAACCTGACTAAGTTATGCCTGGATTCCTGACCCACCTAATAAATATGTATTGTTTTAAGTCAATAAGTATGTGGTAGTTTCTAATGCATTGTGATGGTTAATGTTAGGTGTCTATTTGATTGGACTGAGGAATGCCTAGATGACTGGTAAGGTATTGTTTCTGGGTGTGTCTGTGAGGATGTTGCCAGAGGAGACTGACATTTGAGTTGGTGGACTGGGAGAAGAAGACCCACCCTCAGTGTGGGTGGACACCAACCAACTGGCTGCCAGTGCAGCTAGAACAAGGCAGGCAGAAGAAGAAGGGTTAACTTTGTTGTGCTGAGGCTTTTGGCTCTTTTCTTCTTCCTGTGTTGGATGCTTGATTCCACTTCTCCTGCCCTTGGACATCAGACTCCAGGTTCTGTGGCCTTTGGCCTCTGAGACTTGCACCAGCGGCTTGCCAGGGAATGCAGGCCTTCATATAGATATAGTTATAGATATAGATATAGATATAGATATGTGTGTGTGTGTGTGTGTATGTACGTATGTACGTAAAAAAATCTATTCTATCCCTCTGGAGAACCCTGATTAATATATGCATTAATAGGCAACTATGACAAAAACTGAACATATATGCACCAAATATTATACTTTTAAATACATAATGCAATAACTGACAGCAATATAGGGAGAAATGGATAAATCAAGAATGGATGTGAAGAGTATTGACATGCTCTTCTCAGAAAATAATAAATAAAAATTTTAAAATAAAAGCAAAACTATGAAATATTTAAATATTATCAACAAACTCCAACTAACATATATTCAGGGCATGATCTTTTATCTCAAATCCACAAGACCAGATGAATTTCAAAATTTAGATTTTTGTGATATAAAATTAATATAATTCATACATTATATATAATACAATACCCCTGATGAGATATAGCATAGGACTTCATAATCAAATATTAATATTTCTACAGCTAAAGAAATAGGAAATAAAGACACAAATTAACTGCATCAGTTCAATATAGGTTTTTATCACTAAATCCACACAGGTTAGATTTCTGCACCAAATGAGTTACAAGCACCAAATGAGTTACAAAAACCTTAATTTTGGAGCTTTTTGAGTTTTAGAATTGCAAATAAGGAATTGCAATGAATGAAAATTGGCCTTGTGTTAGGCTTTTAAAAAAAATCTTCAATGTAGTCTAAGGAATCAGCACCAAATAGACCATGTTTTCTGATCTCAGTGAAATAAAAGTTGAAGTCAGTAACAAAAGTATATCTTTTAAAAACCTCAGCAAACTCCTATGTCTAGAAAGAAAACAAAATAGTAAATATCCCTTCAGTAGAATAGGAAATTATAAAATATATATGGAATGCACCCTAAAAGTACCTAGGAGTATATTACTTCAAATGCATTTATAAGAATATAAATATATTGAAAAATAAGTGAAGAGTACACTAAAAAAAAAAAAAAAAATCAGAAGAAAGGGCCACAGCGGAAAAAGGACATAATACAAATGAGGAGACAGCAATCAGAGTAGCACATGCTTTTACTGATTGGGGGGTGAAAAATCAACTTCTCATTCCATCCCTCTGACACTGTCCCAGGAGGGGAATTGGAACATCGCCTGTTTCTGCCTGGTGAGGATGAAAGGATAGCTGCCTGGCTGGCTGTGCCAACAATACCTGGAAGGGGAGTCAGGAAATTCCTGCTTCTCCAGGAGGGGAAGGGGTGGGATGGAAGATTTGCTCCTTGCTTCGGTGAGAATTCCATTTTCCGCAAGGCTGGGGCATGGAGTGGAAAATCAGCTCCCTGCTGGGCCTGCTGAACCTGTGATAGGTGAGTGGGAGAAGGCGGTTTTCTCATTGCCGTGTGTGGCTAGAGTAGGGAAGGTATTGCCTACAAAGTTTTCTGCTGTTAGGCTTCCTGTTTCCCAGTTCCTTGGCTAGCAGCAACAGGTTTTCTTGGGGATTATTTGGTCAGTCTGTTGCCAGTTCTTGTTTGGAAGCTGCTATAGCACCTCTTCCAGGATGCACGGGAGGCTGCAAGAAACTCAGAAAACTTGACCCTCAAGTACTGGGGTCCCTATGTGTCTGGAATTGCTTCCTTCTGGTGGGTTCTTGGTCTCACTCACTTCAAGAATGAAGCCACAGACCCTCGCAGAGAGTGCTGCAGTGCTTAAAGATGGTGTGTCCGGAGTTTGTTCCTTCACATGTTCAGATGTGTCCAGAGTTTCTTCCTTCCGGTGGGTTCATGGTCTTGCTGACTTCAGGAGTGAAGCCACAGACCTTTGCAGTGAGTGTTACAGCTCTTAAAGGTGGCACATCCGGAGTTGTTTGTTCCTCCCAGTGGGGTGGTGGTCTCGCTCACTTCAGGAGTGAAGCCGCAGACCCTTGTGGTGTTATAGCTCATAAAGGTAGTGCAGATGCAAAAAGTAAGCAGCAGCAAGATTTATAGCGAACACCGAAAGAACAAAGCCTCCACAGAGGGTTGCCACTACTGGCTCGGGTGGCCAGCTTTTATTCCCTTATTTGGCCCTGCCCACCTCCTGCTGATTGGTCCATTTTACAGGGCCCTGATTTGGTCCATTTTACAGAGTGCTGATTGGTCCGTTTTTACAGAGTACTGATTCATGTGTTTACAAACCTTTAGCTAGACACAGAGCGCTGATTGGTGCGTTTTTACAGAGTGCTGACTGGTGGGTTTACAACGATTTAGCTAGACAGAAAAGTTCTCCAAGTCCCCACTGGACCCAGAAGCCTGGCTGGCTTCACCTCTCGCCTAGATGGTCAATCATTATTTGCCTACCTTTCAGGGTCTTCGTAAGCTTGCTTGTGTTTGTCCAGGGATTTTAGTTGCAAGAGGAAGGATCTGGGAGGAATGAGGCTGTTCTACCTTGGAGAACTGCAAGTTTCCTAAGCACCGCGATTTTTATTGTCGGGACATGTGAATGGTCACCTCATTCCCTTTTCTTTGGTACATATTGTTGGAGAAGAGGTTTCAATGTCATTTTGACCTATTGATTTTTCAAATGAGCGATTTCAGTAGTGTTACTTCCAGTTCCTGCTATCTCCAAAAGCCAAAGATGATTCCAATAAAGAAAGGAACTCTTTTGGAAACAAACACAGCAGTTATGCTGTACTTAAAATTACCCCTGCTCCGTCTGGTTCCTTCTTACCTTGGAGTGTATTATTTCAAGAGGCTTCTCAACTCTCATGCAGTGGGACCTATCTGTCTAGCACGGGGTTTCTGAGCCTTAGCACCATTGATGTTTTGGACCAGATAATTCCTTGTTGAGGGGTACGTTCTGAATATTAAAGGATATTTAGCAGCATCCCTGGTCTCTACCGCGTAGGTGGCAGTAGCACTGCCCCTCTCCACGCCTCTCCCACTATGCCTCCTATCCCCCACCCTGCAGTTGTAACAACCAAATAGTTTCCAGATCTTTACAAATGTTGACAGAATTACTGAATGAGAACCACTGGTTTAGCCCGTTTGCCAGGTATAGCCAACATGTCAGAATATCATTTGAGTTCAAGGCATTGTCTCTCTTTAATGAATTCTGCAAATAATAAAAACTCACTTCTACTTTTATCTTGCACATGTATTCTTACCGATATGAGTAGAGGCAGAATGTGATTATTTACAACAACCCATCTTTTTTGGGGGGGAAAAGGCACTGTTGTGACTGTGATTAAATTGTTTATAAAAGTAATTCAATAAATGTAGTGCTCACTCTGTGCAGAATAGAAGGAATGGTTTTGGTTCCCAAGAGCACATTCACAGATAATTCCTTGGGGAAGATTTTCCTTGAGAAGTCTATGCAGCCTGCGAGTTAGTGAAAAGAATAATCTCTTTCATTAGGGGTAGACCTAATTGAAGAAGAAAATGGAAGAAAATAGAAAATTTTATTTCTTTTATTGTTGTCATTGAGTTTCTTCTCCATGCCCAGTATATGCAGCAGATGGAAAGAGGAGATTTGTGTCCAGTACTGTAGCTTGATTCCTGGGAATCCCAGAGGCCTCTCTAGTAATCCCTCCAGCCTTTGCTGTTCTCTTTGTAAATTGAATATTTTTTTAATACTTGGAATATTTTTTGTGGAATTTCATTTTATCCTCCAAAGAATTCTCTGCATACTTATCAGGTATCATAAAACACAACATCATTCTAAATCAATGTGCTTAAATTGAATAAAAGATAATATGCTTAAAATGAATATGAAGCCATAAATACAAGTCATTCTAAAATGACATGCCTAAACTGATTTTTAAAATGAAACACAACATATTAAAGCACAGTTTGCACATTCTGTAGCCTAGAACAAAACATAGGGCAGAGGCTTAGGCACCTAACAAGCTCTGAGGAATGGTAGCTCAGTTTGACGGGACAAATAGATCCATTTGATAATGATGTTTGACAATGCAGGTTATTCAGTAGCCCAGGTAGCAGACCGTCTGATATTTCTAAGTAGACAGGAAGGAGAAAAGTGTGCTGAGGATCTTGGCATCGGGCAAAAAACAGGAAAGGTCCCTGTAGGAATTTTCACCTAACAAATGTAGGATGCATGAACTTGGATTAGCTTCCAGTGAGATGAGAAGATGAAAACAGCAAGATCTTGGAGTAATGGAGTAATAGGTAAGTTGTAGGGCAAGATATCTTGCTTAGAGAAGCCAAGAGCAATAGCCTCTGAAGGAAACAAAGTGGGATGTTATTCTGGAAGCCAAGTAAAATCCCCATTATTAAAATAGTGTGATTAAAGTCAGCCTATTACTGACTCTTGAATTATTGAACTAGAATTTCTTAACTTCTCTACATCTTATTCAACATTGGATTCCTGTTAGGTCCTGAATCAATCAGTACTGAGCTTCTAGTCAGGGGTCATATCACCCCAACCACAGAGGGAGAATTCTAGAAGACTTGTCAAAGAAAAATTGCAATGGACCAGTTAACCAAGCCAGGAGGACTTTATTCAAGACTATTGCAATAGGGAGAACTAAAAACTCTATTGAAACAAAAGGAAAACTAACATAGGAACAGAAAACCAAATACTGTGTGTTCTCAGTTGTAAGTGGGAAGTAAATGATGAGAACACATGGACACAAAAAGGGGAACAACAGACACTGGGGCCTACATGAGACTAGAGGGTGGAAGGAGGGAGAGGAGCAGAAAAAAGAACAGTTGAGTACTAGGCTTAGTACCTGGGTCACAAAATCATCTGTACAACTAACCCTTGTGACATGAGTTTACCTATATAACACACCTGCATATGTGACCCTGAAACTAAAATAAAAATAATCATAATAAAAGAAACAAGGCAAGAGAATTTTCCAGCACTGGAGTGGGTTCCTGGAACAGTCCTGGATGACATCAGGAGGGAGGTAGTCAGTGTGGTTATCTGTGTTTGCTAACCACTGCTTATTGAAGTCAGACTCCAGAGACTAGGGTCTTATCACTATTGATGATTATATTTCAAAAGGATGGCCTTCAGTCCTTAAGGAAGACATTCCTGGCTTGTAAAACTGGCAAGTGGCTAGAGAAGATTTACATGTCAAAAGGGCATAGAAAGAATTCATACATTGTAAGTTTTCTAAAGTAAACACCTAAAGAAAAGGGAGGCCAGGGGCCAATAGTCAGGAAGAAATCTGTCTAAAAGTTTAGTCAAACTAAGGGAAACATTAAGGCCATCTTGGTCAGAGTAACAATGGAATGGAGAGAGGAACACCCTGTTTTAATACTGAACAGGAATCTTGTGAAGTAGATATTTTTATTGCTTTTTTTCAGATAGAGAAATTAAGTTTTAGAGAGATTAAGAACCTTAAGTTACATAACCAGTAAGTAGAGCAGTCAGTATTTGAACTCAAGTATCTCAGATTTTATTGTACAAGATGGATCATCTTAAATCTTATACATTAAAAAAAAAATCCCATCTTTGTTTTCTCATCTAAATATAATGGATAATTTCTGGATATTATATACATATGTATGTATTCACACTCACTTTTTATTACTTAATTTTTTTAACATTTCTGAGTCATCTCCCACTCATACTCATGGAATACACTGGTTGAGTATTTATGAATACTTACAAAATATGCTCCTATCCAGTACAATCTATGATCAGCATCTAGGATATTGTATTTTCTCACTCTATAGATCAGGGAAAGAAGACAGTGACTTCAATTGAAAACAATACTCTGATAATATAAGCATGAGTCTCATGATTAGCCTATTGTAGATGACAGTCAATGATGATCGTTCACAGCAGTGCACGCCACAGGAACTCACATAATAGTATGAATTAATTTCAAGCAAGAAAATCTAATTATACCTCCAGGCAAAAAGCTTAAAATGGGACTGACATATGCATTTCATCTAACATTACTATTGTATTTCATGGGGCAAATGAAAAAAAGTACAGCCAACATTAAGAAAAATTTCCTGCAGGTGTTCTAGAATAAACTGTTTACACATTTTAATTTTGCCCTTTCACAGTTATTTAAATAGAAATAAAGTGAGAGAAAAGCAAAGAATTTCACAATAATCACAGGTCAAGTCTAATTTGTATCATGGTATCCCTAGTTTGGAAAGAATATCATAACCAGACACAGTTGTCCTTGCCCAATCAATATGCTATTCCTAATGATGTCCTGAATTGTAAATAATACAAAACTTATAATTTCCACAAATATTTTATTTTAACAGAATTTCAATAATTAAGAAGGATACATTTGACATTTTAGTTCGTGATAAACAGCCAAAAGTTATTTCCACCTAATTTTAGATAGATGCGTGCAGAACACACCATTTTGTAAAAGTTGTTTTTCTTATATCTAAACTAAGTTTTATATTTATTTCTATTTTAGATGTCAGTACTTATATAAATCCTTTCTACCTCTGACAGGAAATTCTCCACTTAATCCATTTTGTTAATTCATAATGCTTTAATGAAATGACTGTAGTTTTAATGTTTTTGAGTGATCATACCCCATTTTTGTATACTGGCTTTTGACGAGAAACGTTAGGGGTGTGTGGCCTGTAGCTTTTTCCATTCCTTAATCTAGTCCATTAGCAGTTTGCGTACTCATAAACTGTGGCAAAGTGCTGCTCAAGAGCTGCCAAATCCCCAGGCTCAGATTAGATGCCATTGTCTCAGTGCTCACGAGAGAGGAAAAGCAGAGGAGCTGTGAGCCATGGAAGAAGCACAGAAGCTGGAGGACAGGCTGGCTGTGGAGTCATTAGCGATACACAGACACCAACAATAAATAAAGGAATAAGATGAGATTGATCTAACCTCAGAGGATTAGCTCATAGTTAAATCTTGTTTACATTTTCTGTTAAAATATAGACTGTTGCATTTTAGAAATAACGTTTATTTTAATAATGCTGATATTATCGAGAAGACTGGATACAGAGAGAAGAAATGGAAAACTTCACTTTGCCCAGCAACAGCTTTCATGTTCATGAAATAAATTTATGATGGAGTTACTATAAAGTCACTTCTTATGTCCAACTTTTATCATTCCATGTCTATAATAATTTATACTTATGTACAAAGATACATCTTATAAAGAATAGATAAAGTCAGAATCTGAGCTCTGATTTTTTTGGCACATTGTCCATTTTTCTCACTCTACCTCTATTTTACCCCCAAATTTCCCTTCTCTATTTCTCAGTCTTTCCAAATACTGAACAAACCTTCCATTTCCTTGTCAGTCCTGGCACTGAAGAAGATCACTGTATTCAGAAAATTCTGTGGTACGGTGTTCCCTCCAGAAGGAACTCCGCAGTGAAGTTCACTCAGCCTATGTCTCAGTGAATGTCTGGGATGTTGCTATTCTTTAAAGTGTTGCTAATAGCAAGATTGAGGGATCATTTAAATATAAATATTGCATATAGAAACAGGGCTCAGTGTGAACTTTTATTTATTTATTTATTTATTTTTTTATTATACTTTAAGTTCTAGGGTACATGTGCATATCGTGCAGGTTTGTTACATATGTATACTTGTGCCATGTTG
>NW_012115311.1:4413545-4441974 GCF_000951035.1 Colobus angolensis palliatus | reverse complement strand
TTGTATTGTTTTAAATAAATAATTTACTGTTTTTATTACTATGTTTCAGTCAATTTTATCTTGGTTTTACTTATTGTAGCATTTAGTATCTGAGTACAGTGTTAATCTGAGTACAGATTACAGTGTGGAATCAATTTGGCGTTCTTAGTTTGGCTAAAAGACACATACGTGTTGAGTGTTTACTTGGAGTTTGCTGTAGTTTGAATGTTTGTCCCTCCAAAACTCATGTTGAAACGTAATCCCCGATGTGGCAGAATTGAGATGTGGGATCTTGAAGACATGATTCATGGATTAATGGACTGATGGATTATTATGGGAGTGGGGCTGGTGGCTTTTTAACAAGTAGAAGATAGACCAGAGCTGACATGCTCAGCCTCCTTCCCAGGTGATGTCCTGTGCTATTTTGGGATTCTGCAGAGACCCCAACAGCAAGAAGAACCTCACCAGTTGTGGTCCCTCAGCCTTGGATCCTCAGCCTCCATAACTGTAAGAAATAAACTTATTTTCTTTATAAATTACCCAGTTTTGGGTATTCTATTATAAGCAACAGGAAGCAGACTGAGACAGGGTTCATTGACTCTGATGTGTGTGTTTCTTCTTTTTATCATTGTTCATATTGTGAACAGAGCACCCTTTTGCTGAGTTACTGTTCTATACTGAATAAGGGAACTATTCATCATGTATTTTTAATACGACTTTGCCATTGGCTTGGCTCAATGAATTCATGTATTATTTTTGAATTGCCTTTCTTTTTACTACTTTCCTGAAGTTTCAGCAACTTCTTATTTAGAAATTAGAATAGGGTGTAAATCAACACTGTGAAATAAATTGAAAAGAATAACTTAGGTTCATAAATCAGTATCAATGATATCCATGAAATCAATTTAAAAAAATACCAGGTTTAGAGTGGAAATATGTTCTGTCTGTCTCTGTCTCAATCCAAGGAAGTTGTCAAATCCTGGGTTTTTTATATTTCCTTGTATCCATCCATCTCCTCCATTCTGCTCCTGTGCCTCTCTCAGGCTTCCTTTGCCTATTATTTAGGTTAGTGTAGGGAATATCCACGCTATCTCTGATTTCAATTTTTTTCCCTTCCCATTCATTCTAGATATCTGTCAGATTAATGTTTCTGGATACCTCTGACTTACTAGAAAACCATCAATAGCTCACCATTTCAAAATAAATAAAATCTATACAATGTAGCCCAATATTACAGACCCAAATTTGTCTTTTACATTTGTTTCTCTCACTCTCCTCCTTCAGATTTCTACTGCATTAGAGAAGCCAGAACTGTACGAATTATGACATCTCTGCACATTTTTGTATACTTTTCTACCTTCATTACTTTGTTCAACTTCTTTCCTTCCTCTGGAAAACCTCTCTCCTCCCATGTCTGTTTTCTCAAATTGTAACTACATTGGGCCCAGATCACGTGCAGTCCCTGAAACTTTTCAAGTTTCTGCTCTTCTTTAGTGGCTTTAATGATATGTCTCTTGATGACACCTTGAACTTCCTGTATTCCACATTAATGATTTGTGTACATGAAGATTTTCTCCTGAGAGACTATAGCTCCTTGAAAATACATAGGAGACTCCTTTATTTTGTATTTGTGATTGAGAAATACTTATTTTTTTCCTAAAGTGCCCAAATTATAAGTATCTAACAGATGACCGAAATACTCTTTGAGTAGATGGATGAAAAAAGAAATGAGGGAAGGCATTTTTAAGTAGAATTTGAGAGTGTTTTGAGCTGATCGTCTTTTTATCTCTGAAGCAGTTACGAGATGGTTACTGTTGGGAAAGAAGAAAGATAATGGAGGAAAAGTCTTAGGCAATACATGAACAATTTTAAGAACAGATGTAGCTTGTGGCCACATTATATTTAATAAGAGAATAACAGTAAATTCTGCTTTCCCATGTGGTTAGGGAAGAGTTGGAAATGGAAATGGGCCATGTTAACTCGGCATATAAATTTTTTTTCCAACAGCGTTTTGCTCTTTAGGCTCAGAATTTGAGGCAGTATATGATAGAAAAAGCCTGTAAGTTTAATTCAAAAACTGTTTTGCCATACTTGAAAAATAGTTTTTGTAAAGGCTTAAAATAATTGCAGACAGATAATACAGGGGAATATGAAATACAGCCAGGGACCAAAATAATATAAATGATTCTATTAAAGAAAAAAAAAACAACCCTCACAATTGTCAAATAGACAATGGATGCTGAATTTGACAGTATGAATCTATATGGCTGTCTTCTATGTACTTAAAAAATGGTCAGAGTATATAGTGAACTGTTCAGATCAGGCAGGGAGCCAGGTTAAATTATTATCATTAGGAAAACAAATTCCTTGACCAAAGGAAGAGAATGATCTCTTCTGGAGAATCAAGGTGATTATTTGATAAACTGTGTCTCACTATTTCTTTTTCCTTCTTTTATTTGTTTTGAGACAGAGTCTCACTCTGTCACCCAGGCTGGAGTGCGGCAACATGATAACAGCTCACTGCAACGTCTGCCTCCTGGGTTCAAGCAATTCTCCTGCCTCGGCCTCCTGAGTAGCTGGGATTACAGGTGCCCGTGACCACTCTCGGCTAATTTTTTGTATTTTTAGTAGAGACAGGATTTCACCATGTTGGCCAGGCAAGGGCCACTTTTGAATCATGGGACTAGTTTTAAGTAGAAAAGATATTCAATAGAAAGTTTAGTAAATAAAGAACGGACAAGGAGAAACACAGTTAAATAGAAAATAAGAAAAGGGAGAAGCTAGAAAGAATATCTCAGGTACATATACTTAAGATTTGGTTTCTGATAGTTCTGTAAGAAGGATGAAACATCAGGAGAAGTATCCCTGCACTAGGTTGAGGTTCAAGAGACCTTGGCTTTTGTCCCTGATAAAACTTGGCAAAATGTCTCATGTGATTCTGTGATTATGTCTCTGAACTGACTCTGGTCCAGCAGACTCTCCCTCAGGCCCATTCCCATCTCCTTTTTCTTTGTGTACTCCAGTAATATAATCCATTGGGTAACACTGAAACAGTGATTTTAGTTTTCAACTTGAAGGTCCAGATGGTTTAGCCAAAGTGTAAGTCAGTTCCTGAGAGCTGTAACAGCATGGGGTTATCAGAACTGTGTATGCTGTTACTCTCAGATGTCTGAAGGCTGTCATGCGAAAACTGGCTCTTCGTGGAAAGAATTAGCACATGGCTACAACTACTTAAAACATTGACCTAAAATAACAGTCTCAAACAAAATAGAGTTTTATTTCCTTCCCATGTAAAAGTTGGAGGAGAGCAATTCTACTCAGGGGTCAGATACCTAGGCAATTTCATCATGTGCTACACCATCTCTCCAGTGCTGTCCTCATCCTTGTGGTTTTCCAGGGCTTGTCACCACATTCATTTTTCAGGTAGCAGGATAGAGCAAGGAAAAGGAGATGATACATCCCTCCCACTTTAAGTTTCAGACATCTCATTAGCCAGAACTTGGTCACGTGCCACATCCATCTGCAAGGAAAACAGAAATATAGTCTCCATCCTGAGAGGTCAGTGATCTACAGAAAAACTCTATTACTATGAAAGGAAAGAATGGATTAATGAGGTAAACAAGTGTCTCCGTGGAAACGTGGCCACCTATGCATAAGCACACACTCCCTGCCTGTATTTCTCTCTTTTTACTGCTGTAATTTTCAATAAAACCACACTCACTCCAGTCATTGTTTCATTTGGCCAATTTATTAAAGTCAGACACATTTGGGGCAGGCCATATGGGTGTGTTTAGCTGCAGTCAATCAGTCATTTTGAGTAAAGGAAATATTTTTGGAAGGACATTGCAGAGAGCGCCCAGCGTGGGCTCAAAGTGATGAATGCTTTGTTTCGTAGACTACATTAGACCAGGTGATTTTGGGGGTGAAAGAATAAGGTGGGGAAAATCAACTATTCTAATTAGACAGCTGATGATGGATTATAAATTTTAAATAATTCTCTTAAATAGGCAAAGAGGAAAGGCTTTTCTTGATATAATCAGGAACTACCACAGTCCCAATGGCAACTGATAACGATTAAACTGACTGGGAAATGATTAGGAGACACAGAAGGGAATATATTAAAAAATCAGAAAGAAGCATCCATCATTAGCTAAGAGAAAAACCTGAAAACCATGGCAATAATAAAAATGAGAAAAACCAAGTGCTTCACTAAAGAGTCTGAGGTTGGCACAAATACCAAAGTATTCTCCAGAAACTTCAATCTAATACTATGCACTGATGAAGTGATATTCCAACCCATACATTTCACAATATTTTAATCTTCTCTTATTTCCACATTAGAAAATAAGAATATCCATATTCAGAACAACTTTTCATCCTGAGTCTAGTCTTATCTTTGGCAATTATATTCAGCAACATTTTTAGGAGAATGTTATATTTCACTATGATATCAAAAGCTGGAGATTATTTAAATTCTTCTGGACTCAATCCTTTATACCTCTGAACATTAAGAAAGAGCTCTTTTTCTTGCCAGTGAAAGCACCTGAGAAAATAAGGCCCTTTGATTTTTATATATGGGCCTTTCCAAATATTCTACTGCACTTGACATTTTATTAAACTTGGGTTCACTAAAAAGGAACTTTCACACAAAGGTAGCTTTCATTCCTTGTACATCCATATGTGTACACCATATACCTGTGTGTGTGTGCATGTGTGCAGATGCCATGCAAGAGAGACACGTAACTAATTGTTTAAGGATTGTTCCACACAAACTTTGCTGAAAGTACATATAAGTGCTGGTTTTACAGATTGTCTAATGAGTTGGTTTTTGTTTCATTATAGAAAGCAATGAAGTCTGCTGTGACATTTGAAAAAGCCAGCAGGGTTTTCTTCTCAAATGTTTTCAGTTTTAAAGTCCAAAGAACTAGGATGAGAGTTGTGTTTGCCTCCAGCTATGAGTATTTTAAATGAACTGGAAGTAAGTAATATTTTGTGATGAGATTTTCTAATAAGCAGTAATTAAAATTTTCTCATTTATTTCTTAAATGATGACAGAAACAACTCCAATTCTAGTTCGGTTTAACTCTGTTGTATGTATGAAATGCATTTTTATTTTTCATATTCTTTAAGGCACAAGCATTTACTATCAGCATTTTGTTTTTCATACATCTTTTTAGTCAAAATTTTATAACAGTGGCCACATAATTTTTTGGAATAAAGTAGTAGTCAATTTTTTCAAAGAGGCATTTGAGAGTTCACTGTGGATTATAATCTATTTCTGGAAGCACTCAGCTGGGAAAAAAGAAGTGAAAGCAATTCTAAGTTTTGACCAGCCATCTCTAAAATATAAGAACATCATTTCCCAGGGAAACAATGAAAGCAACAAATGGCAATGTCATTTAAAAAAAAAATTCAAGTCAGGCACGGTGACTCACGCCTGTAATCCCAACACTTTGGGACGCTGAAGCAGGTGGATCATGAGGTCAGAACTTCGAGGCTATCCTGGCCAACATGGTGAAATCCCGTCTCCACTAAAAATACAAAAATTAGCTGGGCTTGATGGCAGGTGTCTGTAATCCCAGCTACTTGGGAGACTGAAGCAGGAGAATGGCTTGAACTCAGGAGGTGGAGGTTGCAGTGAGCTGAGAGCACACCACTGCCCGCCAGCCTGGGTGATAGAGTGAGACTCTATAAAATAAATAAATAAATGGAGAACTTCCACAAACATTTAAATGATCAGAATCAACTTTGACATATGTTATTCAACTAAGTCTGTTTTACCTTAAAAATGAACCAAGGTAGTATGATATAATTTATGAGTAAAATCTGTTGAAATCTTGAGCTTTATGTAATAAGAGTTTGAGAATGCACAAGAATGAGGCAGCAAGAATGAACAAGCCTTGAAAAAGCACAGCCTCACTTTTGTAGGTTGATTTGCTTCATGGCCCAAAACTGCTTTCAGAAAATATTCTGACATTAACAAGAATGCTGTAAGAACTGAGATTTTTGTCTATTGCATTCATACTTACCAAATCAACCATTTGCAATGCTGTGTTGAGAAGCAGTAAAAATAAGTCGGGATTAGGAGTCTTAACAACTGGCTCACTCCCTTTTCTTCTTTTTGGCCTTCTGAAGTCACTAGTGTATACAAACAAAAACTTAGAAAGAAAAAAATCTCTTGTGAGAGTTAAATACACTGTTGCCCAACAAATGCAGTGTCCTCACCTCCTCACTCTTCAGAAAATCCTCTGATTACCTTTGCTCACAAGCGCTCCTTTGGGAAAGGTGGCTCTCATCACAGCTAGGCAAGGGACAGGCCATGTTTAGCAAACACTACTTCTTTCCTGTTACAAATCTTAAAACCACAATACCCAGCTGTATGAGTCCGTTTTCACACTGCTGATAAAGACATACCTGAGACTTGATAATTTATAAGGAAAAAGAGGTTTCCTGAACTCACAATTCTATGTGGCTGGGGAGGCCTCACAATCGTGGCGGAAGGTGAAAGCCATGTCTCACATGGTGACAGACAAGAGAAAAGAGCTTGTGCAGGGAAACTCCCCTTTATAAAACCATCAGATCTTGTGAGACTTTTTCACTATTACGAGAACAGCACAGGAAGGACCCACCTCCATGATTCCATTACCTCCCACCAGGTGCCTCCCACCACATGTGAGAATTCGAGATGAGATTTGGGTGGGGACACAGCCACGCTATGTCACCATTCCTGTATGTATTTGTCATTGAAATGCTGACTCTTGTGTCAAAATTACCTAATTTTACCTTTTTTTCCTGATCCTTGATTTTGAAATAAGAGCTGTGAATCTGTAAGGTATTAGCTCTTTACTTCAGAGCCACCTGCTTGTTTCCTGATTGCAGAATAATGCAGCAAAATTATACAGGATGGAATCCCCTCAAAGACAATGCCTCTGGAGAGAGATCTAGCAACTTACAGGGATGGGCCCACCTAGTTCAGGGCAGCCTATAGTTGTGGAAAACCATACAGAACTTCACTGCAAACAAATTGATAATTAATGTGTTTGAACTGAGAAAGAGAATGCAAGTCTGTATGGTGACCATATTAGCAACATGGTTTTCAGAGAAAGAATGTGCACCCTAGCTCCTTTGGAGGGAGTTGCTTGACATTTTCCAGTATCTGAAATCAAAGTGGGGATGCCCTGCCCTATCCCCCTCAAGAGGAGCACCTTTGCAGATGATCACTGCCAGCCAGAAGCAGCCTTGTGTGTTCTGTCTGTGCTAGGACAAGAAAAAGTTTGAAAACATGGCCACAAGGTATTAGAATACCTCTGTCAACAAAGAAGTAGGGTCACTTACGATTGGAAATGTTTGAGCTGTAGAAACTGTTGAAAAACTAAAGGATGCTGCTTTTGTTTTTGAGGTATCACTCTTTTGTTGTCCTCAAAACAGAATGGAAAATAGACACCTACATGGGCATGCACACACACTCTCACACGCATGCATGTACACACACACATCCTTGTTTTCTCACCAGAAAAAAATGTGGTGTTGGAGAATAATGCAAACAGGCAAGGAACAAGCAGACCTTAGACAAGACATTCATTAATTGTTACAAAGTGATTTGTGGCTACTCATTGCCAAATGACGGGAGCATGCAATAATGGAAACCTGGGAATTTAAAAAAAAAAGCAAAACCTCAAAACACCAAAACCTACCTCCAACTCCACTGATCAACAGTACACGTAATATCTCAACTCCCTACTCTCCACAAAAAAAACAACCTTTGACTTGGAAACTTCCTTTATATCTTTGAACATGGAAAAACAATGGGCTTTGCTGTTTCATTGGTGTTTAATTCCCAAGCACTGGTCCTCACTCAGGGATGAGGTTGCTCATGCAATTTAAATGTCCTCAGAGAAGTAGATTTTTGGCGGTTGCCCCTGAACTTTTCATTTCAGTCAGCTGGATAGGGTTTCTACATCCTATTTGCCTCCCTCAGAGAAGAGGAAATTTCTGCAAATTGTTTTCCGTTTATTCTTGTGGTAAAGGGAATTCACTTCCTCTAAGGCTCAACTTTTTGATTTGAAAATGAAGTGAAAATCAGTGTGAATATTGACATGACATCAATGTTTTGGAGACTGAGGGAAATTTCCCTTTGGCCAATGGCTGGTTGAAAGATGTGAAGAGTCCAGTGTGGGGCAAACCGCGTCCTGGTCCAAACCGACCTTCCCCTTCAGATGGTTTGGAGACTAGGCTGTGACACATGCTATCTGATTTAGCGGTTTCTCTTAATCCTGCTATTTCCTGTTATACATCAGGGGCTGTCAGAACATTGCACATGTGTCTGGGAAAAACTGTAAGTGACACAACCAGGGCAGATCTAAAGACCTAAGAAAATGGTGAGCAACTTTTTATTTTTTCATCCCGTCCAGTTATCCAAAGTGCCTCTCTACCAAAAAAAAAAAAAAAAAAAAAAAGATTAGCTGTTCACTTTGACCATATTTTTTTTCACTCAAAATGAATCATTGAATTCCATAGATTAACTGTGAATTCTTATATCTTAGGCTGCCTTCATTGAATAGGCAGATTTTAAAGAAAAAATTGGCACTCACTCAAGCAATAAAATGGTAGCATTAAAGAACCTTTAAGAATTAGGATCCGGGAGGCAATGGTCCATTATTTCATCATTTAAATTTATTTGGGTTTTTGGGAATGTATGAGTGAGTTTACACCCATTTTCATTTCATTTTCAAATTGGATGATTGAGCCCTACAAAGAGGTAGTGATTTAACCTCAACTCACACAATGAACTTCCCCAAAGAGGTGTGTGGTTGGAATTAGAGCTTGTTCTACTCACTCTGGTGTTCACATAGCAAGTGTGCTCTCTAATAGCTTATATTCCTGTAGTGTTTTGTAATGGCCAGTTTCCACATACATCTTTTCTTTTAAACACACTCACACTGTGTGACAAACATATTCTCTTCTACAGACTAGAGACCATAGGTTATAGGCTACTGCAAAGCAGGGATCTTGTCTACTTTGTGCACCATGCTGTTCATATGGCCTGCTGTGTTGTAAGTGCTTAGTGTCATCTGTTGACTAGACAAGTAAATAAGGGAAAACTTGTCCCACAGTTGAGAAGGGGTGCTACGGCCTCTTATCTACAAATTGTTATTAGACCTCTGCTCAAACATTTTCAGTGATGAGAAATTCATAACCTTCCAAAGCAGCCATGGTACATATCCTTTCTTATTTTAGTATAGTTTAGTTTTGTCTGTTTGTTTTTGCTTCACAGCTCCTCAGTGTCTTCTCTTCCACTCAGAGTGGTTCTGTTGATGTCAGTTATGGTTGCTGGGCTCTTCGGGGTAGATACACAGCCTAGGGTAGGCCTTTCACAGCATCCATCCCCCATCTACAGTCACTGGTCCAAGTAGTGACCACTTTGGGAACCAGTCATGGTTGTCCATCATATCTGTCAAATGGATGATGAAGGAGAAAGGGTCGCTTTCTTTTTTTCTGATTTCAAACTCTGGTAAACCTGGTGCTTCCAGTGGCCCTCTATACTTTTGTGTATCAAGAGGCTGCCTGAGAAAGAAACCAAATGCAAGACAAAAAACAAGCAGAAATGGAGAGCATGATGGCAGCTATTGAAACCTCTAAATCCTCTGTTCCTAGAGCTAGCTCCACCTTTGGGTTTCTCAACTGTGTGGCTAACACCTTTCTCTTTTTCTTTCTTTTTTTTGTTTTACTACTTATAAGCAAAGGAGGTCTAACATGACCACCCATTCCATGATGACACAGTTTTGACTTTTGAAATATTCTTATACGGGGCCCAGATCCCCTTTATAGAGACAAGAACAGGTATAACTCTTTTGTATAACAGTGTTTCTGACACTTGGAGAAAGCTACCCTCTCTTTTCCTCAGCTTTTGCTTAAGTCTTCTGTCCAGGTTCTGCATACTATTTTGTCAACTTCTCTTCACGTGATGTAGTGTCCTACACCATATGGTTGCTAACATTTCATGACATCTCCATTTGCCCACAGCTATCTTAACATGAGGGAGGATTAACACAATGTTCAGCAACATAACATAGGATAATAATTTTCTTTCTTTCATACATTGTATTTTTTCACTGCTCCTGAAGGTCTCATTGGCCTTTATAAATATTACAATATATAATTGACTTGAAATACAAGTGTTATCAATTAAAACTCTCAAGCCTGACGCATTTTTTGATAATAAAGTATGTCTCCCATAGCTTTTAATAATTTTGTTCTTTTTAACTGATTTTAGCTTTATTTCAAATTAGATATGTTCCACCTTTTCTACTCATTGGTTTTTATTTTGGGTCTATCAGAAAATGAATTTGTTATTTCCTTTCATTTTATATTTTCAGAAAACTACGTTTAAAGATTGTGTTTTTTAAATTTTTATTTCTTTATTTATTTGTGATAGCATCAAGGAAGTTAAACATTTCTATGGCAGAATGCTATTTAGAAGTCCAAGATAGTTATTCAATAGTTTTCTTACATGAATGTAATGTCTATTTTTTTGTGGATCTTTTACTTTCCTAAATCTTTATTCATCTTGAAGCTCTGGTGACTATTCGTGTAAAGAATGTGATTTTCATTCAGTTCCTGTCTGAGACACTAGAAAAAAAAAAAAAGGTTTCTTTGCTTCATTTGCCAAATGTTCTGCACAGTGCTTATTTTGTATTTTTTCCCATATTAAGTGTAATACAAGACTCATTGGCACATTATAAATAAGAAATTAATGCCGAAAAGGAAGCCACTTCCAAAAGCAGCATTTCCCCAGGAAATAAAGAAGAGGTGAGATCAGTATCCCCAGAGAGTCTACCACTGTCTTCTGTCTGTTCCCCTTCTTCTTTTACAGGATAAAATGAAAATTGAGAAAGAATTCAGATGATTGAGACTAAGACATGCTGTCTTAGTTATTTCAATTTTTCATACAAAATATATGCTTGGCTTGAGGTATATTATTATCTTCCATGTTTTCGTTATAGTCTTACTGAATTTTACAAGAAGGAAAAAGATTAAAAAACTAAAGTGGGGTGTGTGTGTATGTGTGTGCCTAAAAGTTTATTGATAACATAGAAACATAAATATTTTATAGAAAAATTATACCATGAGGATCAATTGATGTATCAAAGGGAAGGTAATGTTATGATAATCAGAATCATTTCACTGTGACCCAGATTAAAGCTTTTTACTCTTAACCCATGGTTTCTGCATTTACTGGGGTGGATTTTCCCTTTTTGTATAGCTGGATAGGAACATGTTCATGTCTTTTCACTTTAAACTTGCTCAAACAAAGCACTAAACCAAAAATGATACAGATTTAAATGAAGATTCTGTAGGAGAAAAAGAGAGGGTGACACCATGTACCACAAACCCTCGTCTTCATTAAATATTTTTATTTTCTGCAAGTTCTCACCACCGTCATACCACCACTGCTGGTTTTCATTATCCTCCCTTTGGTCCCTCTGTATCCCCTCTTACTGGATCCTTTATTTTGTCATCCTTATTTTTCCTCAGAACCTCGAATCCTCATGTTTTCATATACAGGGCAACTTCTTCACAGCCTTTTGTTAGTCAGGAAGTCCTTTTCACCATAATTGGTTTATTTTAGCTTAGAAATCTTTCTTCTAAATACGTGCGAGGCTTTCTCTGAAAAGGACTTTGTTTTATTTTTCTATCTTGTTACAGTTTCTTCCATCACAGTACATAATTCTGTAGTTGGGGATAGTTGTGAATAACAATTCAGAAAGCAGGAACTGAAACCTATTTCTCCAAACTCATTGATATTATTATCCTGTAACTAAACTCTAAGAGTTTTAAGAAATGTATCTGTATGGGGTCATTGATAGCAGTAAAACATCAATCATCAATAACTTTTATGTAGGCTTTGCTTAATACATGGTAAACTTTGATCTGATATTATTTTCTAGGTATAAGGGTTAAAAATAAGTGCCAGTCCAGATTTTGCTGAAAATAACTTCTGTTTTAACATCTTGTGATTTTCACCACAATCGTTCCCTTCATTGCCAAACAATGAATTGGCAAAGATTCCTGTTTAATTGAGGTTTAATGGAAACTGGTTGCCTTTAGAAGAAATAGACTTAATGTGCATGATGTGTTCATTTGCAGGCAGGCTCAAAGATCACAACTGTAAGAAACAGGAAGGGACTTTGAAGTAGACAACTTCTTGTGTTTTTTTCACATATTCCCTGGTGGAATTTTAGTTTTGTATTATGCTTTTCCAAGTTTTTCTCCAGATGTTACATAGTTTTGTTTTTGTTTTTTTTTTTTCTGGAAAAGTTTAGACATCTTGTACACAGACATCAAGATCAAAAAACAGAGGCATCAGCTCTATTTTACAAAAATATCTCATAGAATCTTATTGAAGAATGTTGGAATCATTTGAGTGACTGCTTCTGTCCAGTTTCCTCGCCATCTAAAGATCCTCCTTGAAATCCCGTATAACCTTTAGTGTAATGCCCATGTTAAGAAAAGTGAGTCAGTAATTAAAGACATATTCAATCATGTTTCTGGCTTTCTGTGTTTATAAATTATGTATATAATTATAAATATAGTATTTATATAGAAATATAAATGTATATGTATGTTTATGTTTATAAATTATTATAAATAATCAGTAAAACATCAGTGGAACAAACATTCTCTGTACAATTAATTATGCAGATAATAGAGTACCTAAGAATCTCTTAAAAAATGAGTGAAACATATGTTTGTTTAGTACACAGTCTGTAGAACAGAGTTGCTGGTAATGTGCTGTGGACTGGGGTCGTATTACCCATTCCCATGCATTTTCCTTGGACGATAAAGACAGCTATCAGGTTTCAAGTCATTCAAGACAGAAGACACAAGCAAAGGCACAGGTATTTGAAGGTAAATAAGTCGGCAAATTTGACTAAGGAGGATGCTATGCTAGTAGATGTGGTAGCATTAGTGTTAATATAAGGTTAATGCATGTTAGTTAGAAAGAAATAATGCAAAATTAATCTTCTTCCTCTCCCATTTGAACTATATAATTAAATAGTACATTCATCTTAATATTCAGGTAATATTTCACCAGCTCATGTTAGGTTAGTCATATTAATAAAACTATCACAAAAAGCTGAAAACAAAATCGAGAGAAACCAAAACATTGACTTTTAACTCCAATCTTATACTTACTTTAAAATATTCAAACAGGAGGCTTTGGGAAAGAGAACGACTTGTATTTAAATAGGGGTAGGAAGAGTGAAAGAAACAGTGCTGCTCTGCCCCAGGCACTATGCCAGTCATCATGCCCATACTAACTAGCTTACTACCTCATTTAGAAGCAACATGAACCAACATGAATGGGTTCTGACCCTTGGTGCCTACCTTTGCCTTGCCAGGACATGATGGACAGGGCCCCGGGAAGCCTCTGAGAAGATAGTGAGGACACAACACACTGTTCACTCTGAAACTGTAGACAAGGTGTAGGGTATGGCTTTGATTTATTAGTATATGCTTGTAGTCGTAAACCTAAAGCTTGTAGTCATGGCTTTAGGTTTCAGAGAGGACAGTTTCAAATGTATTTCTGTGCTGATTCCAAGGTGTTTTCAATTAATGCCCTGAAAAGCCTTCAGTTTCTCATTAACTTGGCTAATGGATGGCTCCTTAGATGTATATTGGCTCTTGAAGGGTTTCTCTGTCTCTGAACAAGGGTGAAATTAAAGAAGCATTTTGTAAAGTGGAATTTTTGCCCTGGCAGGAGGAACCAGACATTTCAACAAATAAACACATGCATCTGTGAATCTGTAAATGGATTGATTATTGTTTTTTCTCTGAAGTGACTAAGAGCCTAGGGCTAGTTAATTAGCAGCTAATGAGAGAGAGAGAGAGTATGTGTGTGTGTGTTCTACGGTGAATCTCTCATTGTCAAACTAAAAGAGGTTTGAATCTCTCATTGTCAAACTAAAATAGGCCTAAGGGTGTTGATGCAAAAAGAAGGTGTGTGCACTGGACTTAGAGAAAGAAACAATAATTCTTGGCAAGAAAACAGAAGTCTCGCGTCTATGAAAACATTTTGATCAGCTGAGATCAGGCTGTTAAGTTCAAAATACCATCTTCACCAACAAAATCCTAATAATTTTAGCCAAAAATGGGTAAGGTTTATGTTTAAGAAAGAAATAGAACAACTTTGTGGATCCTGGTCTGCCAAACGTGGTTCATTTGTTAATTCATTCATTCAACAAATCTTATCACGTGTCTCTATGCCAGGCACTCTTCCAGGCAGTGAAGACACACAGAATAATGAACAAGACTAATAAGAACCATATTTGCCTTGAAAATTAATGTAAAATTAAAAACGTAAATTAAAATTTACATTTTACAAGAGGATTTTTATCATCTTTGCTGAAAAATTCCCCGAAATATCTCTAAAAATTAGTGGCAATCTACATTTTTTATTTCTTTTCTTCTTTCAACAATTTTTTTCTCTTGCCAATTTTAATGCCATTTATAAATATATTTAAGAGAGAGAAAGGTGATTTTTAAATTAAGTACCAATATTGAAGACCTCTGACTTTTCTGCTTAAGGCATAATCATCTTTTGTCGAGGGAAGAAGCACCACATTCCTGTGGTCCTGGTTGACTGCTGAAATGCTTTCACAGGTTTGGTGGCATCCAGCATTAAGAGCTAGTGCTCCTTTTTTGGTCTGCATGACTTATCTCCCTGGGCAATCTTGTACAGGCCTTAACTTCTGCCTCCTTAAATAGGCTGCTGGGTCCAAGCTCAATTTCCAGTCTGGAATTCCCCTTCCCATAGCCATGAAGTGTTTCTAAATCTTTCCCAAACACTGGGAGAACTCAAAGATAGAGGGAAATGTTGGCTCGAAATGATAGTATCTGTTGTCTTACAATTAAATATCTAATGCTTACCATTTTTCTTAATAGTATTTACATTGGGTTAGACCGTAGTTTAAATTTATCATCAGAGACTTTGTATTTTTCTTTGTACTTGAAGTCGTGTTTATGCTACTCAAATCATGGGGAAAAAAATATTAAAACAGGTTGGACGCTGCTGAAGCCAAGAATGAGTTGTAAATTAGAGGCAATATGATATCACAGTTAAGATCATGCCTCAGGGGCTCTGCTGCCTTGGTTTAAATCCCAGCTGACCTTCGGCACACAATTTGCTCCTCTATCAATAAGAATAATAATACCATCCACTTCACATAATTGCTGTGATGGTCAAATTAGTTGTCACATGTGAAGCGCATAGAACATTGCTTGGCATATAGCAAGCTCTACATTACTTTCATTATTAGGGGTAAGATTATAG
Source organism: Colobus angolensis palliatus (assembly GCF_000951035.1). Taxonomy (NCBI): domain Eukaryota; kingdom Metazoa; phylum Chordata; class Mammalia; order Primates; family Cercopithecidae; genus Colobus; species Colobus angolensis. The sequence goes on along the minus strand of NW_012115311.1, from coordinate 4,426,661 downwards.
TCAGGGATAGGGGAAGCACACTGCTAAATTAAGAAGATAACAGTTTAAGCCTTGATAGAATAGGTTAAAGTCTGGAACAGACTTGTATGTTACTTGTGATTGCATTGATCAATAAAAAACAAGAATTAGTATGACACCAAACAGAAAACTAACTGTCATTAATAATATGATCTCATAAAAAGAAATGGAATAGTGAATGAGCATGTTGAGCTAGGAATTACATAACTCATAATTTGAATTTCTTCTTCTGTCAACTGCCTCTTCATATCCTTGGGGAAGTTTCATTTCGTGTTATCTTTTTCTCATTGGATTAAAAGATTTTTTGTGTGCTCGGCTTATTAGGGGAAAGTCTCCGCTTCTCTGGCTTCATTTTTCCGTGCGGTGAATTGTCCCCAGAGTTGACGCTCTTGGTCTCTTGCCCACCTCCTATTCCTTCCTCCAAATGAATTATTTCACTGGTAAGATTAGGAGTATCTGAGCACGTCCTGCCCAGCTCTTTTTGAGCTACTCTTGGAAACAGGAAGAATACAGGACAAGTGCCTGTGTCTGCTCTGTGCCGTGAAGCAAGGACCCTGCTCTTGTAGGGGAGACCCATATTTGTCCAGCTGTGTCAGTGTCACATGGCTAATTCTAATAAAAGATGAAGTATTAAGAAACTCACGGCCGGGCGCGGTGGCTCACGCCTGTAATCCCAGTACTTTGGGAGGCAGAGGTGGGCAGATCACGAGGTCAGCAGATCGAGACCATCCTGGCTAACATGGTGAAATCCCGTCTTTACTAAAAATACAAAAAATTAGCCAGGCGTGGTGGTGGGCGCCTGTAGTGCCAGCTACTCAGGAGGCTGAGGCAGGAGAATGGCCTGAACCCGGGAGGCGGAGCTTGCAGTGAGCCGAGATGGCACCACTGCACTCCAGCCTGGGCAACAGAGCGAGACATGGTCTCAAAATATATATATATATATATTGTAAATGGAGTATCTGGCACACATTTTCAAAGCATCTGAAAAGTATTTGAATACGTTTGTTACATTATTTATCACAGTATTCTCTTTTCTCTTGCTATCACTTAGGAAAAAAAGCCATATTTAATGTTGATTTTCTTGACTATCTCTTCCATTAATTTGATTTAGCTGGAAACAAAATAGGGTTATTGAACTGACTGTTTCATTTTAAAGTACGTAAGAAAATTATGATTTACGAAAACTCTTCTGTGAATCACACATTTTTCCAGAAAATTTTGATAGCTAAGTTTCCAAATATCACCCACATCTTTGAGAGTGGGAAATGACTAACAAAAGATCTTCATATCTAGATTAGAGTCTGTCTATTGAATGAAAGGATAAATTTTAATGTTTATAGTTTTACACATTTTTTACTTGTTAGCTAATGAACATGAAAAACTGCATAAAACAAATGTCCTGATGAAATTCTTTTCATGGAGTTTACTATTTATTTATTAAGAACAAGTGTGCTGTTAATGGTTATTCATTTTTTTCTCTCATTCCTATGGCATGTTATAGTCAGACATTGAACATGCAGAAAAAGTTCTATTCATTGTGAATCTTGTTTTCACTCTCAAAGTCCAAATAATCTTCTACCTAAAGTTGGAGACATGTTAATACAGATAAAATTCTCAGTAACACTTGACTTTTAAGTAATTAAACATCATAAAAAAAATCAGTAGTCCTTCCCATCACTGGAGCTCTAGCTAAAATAATAATAATAATTTATATATATTAACACCTTATGCTTTTATCTTAGTATGTTTAGGGATAGATAAGCAATAATGTCAAGTTTTTAATCCTCATTTTTAATAAAAATATTTCTAATGATGTAGACATGTTAAAATTTTATAATTTCTTAAATTTCCTCTGATTCTCTAAAATTAGTTAAATCCAAATTCTCTAAAATTATATTAGAATTGACAAAACAAAAATTTCAAAACCCCAATACACAATTTTTTAAAAATAAATTTTATTTAGTGCAAGATTGATGTATCAAAACCTGAAAACTTTTATATTGCTGTCAGTGACGTTAGCCAGCCTGATATTAAAAAAATTGCATCAAAAGCCAAAATCGACAAATGGGATCTAATTAAACTAAAGGGCTTTTGCACAGCAAAAGAAACTAGCATCAGAGTGCACAGGCAACCTACAGAATGGAAGAAAATTTTTGCAGTCTGTCCATCTGACAAAGAGCTAATATCCAGAATCTAGAAGGAACTTAAATTCATTAAAAAAAAAAAAACCCATCAAAAAGTGGGCAAAGGATATGAACAAACATGTCTCAAAAGAAGACATTTATGTGACCAACAAACAAATGAAAAACAGCTCATCATCACTGGTCATTAGAGAAATGCAAATCAAAACCACAATGAGATACCATCTCAAGCCACTCAGAATGGTGATCATTAACAAGTCAGTAAAGAGTAGACGCTGTAGAGAAATAGGAATGCCTTTACACTGTTGGTGTGAGTGTAAATTAGTTCAACCATTGTGGAAGACAATGTGGTGATTCCTCAAGGATCTAGAACCAGAAATACTGTTTGACCCAGCAATCCCATTACTGGGTATATACCCAAAAGATTAGAAATCATCCTACTATAAAAGCACATGAACAAGTATGTTTATTGCAGCACTATTTACAATAGCAAAGACTTGGAATCAACCCAAATGTCCATGAATGATAGAGTGGATAAAGAAAACATGGCACATATACACCATGAAATACTATCAGCCATAAAAAGAATGAGATCATGTCCTTTGCAGGGACATGGATAAGGCTGGAAGTCATCATTCTCAGCAAACTCACATAGGAACAGAAAACCAAACACTGCATGTTCTCACTCATAAGTGGGAGTTGAAAAATGAGAACACATGGACACAGGGAGGGGAACAACACACACAGGTGCCTGTCAGGGGTAGGGGGCAAGGGAAGGGAGAGCATTAGGACAAATACCTAATGCATGTGGGGCTTAAAACCTAGACGACAGGTGGATAGGTGTGGCAAACCACCATGGCACATGTATAACTGTGTAATAAACCTGTATATTCTGCACATGTATCTTAGAAGTTAAAGTTAAAAAAAAAAGTTCTAGAATGGCTTACCAAATGTTGGTATTGCAATGATTTCATGATTTGTTTTTCTTACTCTAAGGAAATAAATGCAATTCATACTTAACAAATAAATCAAAATAGCTGACTGATTCTATGAGAATTTTTAAAAAGATGGAAAGGACTAAAACCATTTTCACTTTAAGTAGATTGCTTAAGAACAGCAAATCGGAGACCTGGTTCTTAACTTTGCCTCTGTTATTTACTGGATATGACTTTAAGCAACTTAGAATTTTCCTACGTATAAAGTGCACTAATAATAGCTTCATCAAAAGGTTATCAAGATCCTTAAATGAGCAGTATATTTAGTTCATAGCAAATACTCAAAAAGTAAGCAGTATCTATTACTATTGTTGCTACTTTTATGTTAATTTCTGAAATCTGGGCACTTATAAAAAGGTGGTGATCAATAAAACCTATGGTGTACACAGGTTTTTTTTTGGAAGGTAAATATACTTTATTTAGAAACAGAAATATTCCCAAATACACACATTCTAAATATAAAACTTGTTTTCTATTCACCGACTAATTAATTAAGAATATGTCGAAAATTACATAATTCCAGATCCATGTAAATGAAGTTAACACTAACATAATTTCAGAATGGCTTCTTATTTTTTATTTTGCATTTTAATTACTTCATTTACATGCACGCAAATTCTTTACCCTATTTTTGGTTATGTTAACGTTTTTTATGCCTACTTATATTTAAGTTTGTAAAACTTTAATCAAATGCTATGAGCGCGTATATCTATATTTTTGGCTCAAGATTCTGATTTGTTCTGGGACATTAAGAAGTAACTTCTTTAATGAATGTTACCATTTTGAAAAGTGTTCAGAGTAAATTTTCCTTTGAAAAGAACACCAAAGGAACCACAGACTCTGAAGACAAAAAGACAAGGATTAGATTTCCAGCCCACTGGCCTTTTTTCTTACTTTAAAAAGATGGGATTGCCAAGATCTGAAGAAGTAGTATTTAAATAGTTTAGTTTCTGTTAATACTCATGAAAAATAAAATAGCCTTTGATGACATGGAAATGCTTCTCCATATACCTTGTTTTCCAGACATGTTTACCTAATCCAAATTTTTCCCAGGAAAGAATATTGAGGCATGGAAATGTTGTCTTGTTTACTATTTCTCATGTCCCTTTCTATTTGGTGTGACCTCTTCAGTTTTGGACATTTGACACAGTCCACATTTGGCAGCCAGAAGTACTTGGGAAGGATTATTTCCAACTGTTTGCTTTTATACATCATTTTAACATATGGAGCAGAGGACTCATAGCCTCATGCAACTAAATACTGATGTCTGTCTTTATATATATATTTTTTGTTATTTCCTCCATTCTCCCATTTGCCATGTATTGTAGTGGAAAACTTTTTATATACACAATTTTGCATTGATTTTAAGATCCATAAAGACCTTCTTTACCAAATTTCAACTTCACATAAAGGGTTCTGTTCTGCAGTGCAGTTTTCTCTTCTCTAATAAAAATTTAATCAACTTGACTTTGGGAGGCCAAGGCCAGCAATCCCAAGAGACCCACAGACCCTCCGAAGGAAATGAACTGCTCCTGCAGGACCCGGGAGACACCCCAAATACTGTGAGTGCCCCAACTGCGGAAGTGGGAAAGGGAGACCCCCTCCCTCCCAAACACAAACCCACACTGGAGAAGCTGAAGGTCTGTTTACCGGGGAAGTTTCCGACTTTACCTGGAACTGAGTCAAGTTAGAGAACCAAGAGAAATACAGGGGTAGAGGAAGCAGCAGAAATACCCTGGGAGCTCGCCGGGTCCCCAGGCAGCCTATTCCTGCCTGGCACCACAGGAATCCATCAGGAGGGTGGCCAGAGGAGCAGGGGATAAAACTCCACAGGGAGAAAAAATTCTCTCCTGAACTTCATAACAATTTGTAACAAAGTGAGAAGCCTCCTGGTCAAAACTAAGGGGAGGGTACAAATCAGCCCTGCAGATTTCACAGTCAGAGGAAGGACTAAAGCCCTTTTCCTTTGCAGCTGGGAGACAGATAGCCTCAAGCAAGTTTTCAAGCCCCTCTTGCCCTCTGCCTGGAAACAGACTTGGGGTTATTGGGGGGTCACCAGGGGAGTGAGACTGGCTCTTCAGTTTGCTTGGGAGCTGGATGAGGCTTGTGACTTCCGGCTTTCCTCCACTTCCCTGACAACTTGCATGACTCAGTAGAGGCAGCCATAATCCTCCTAGGTACAAACTCCAGTGACCTGAGAATCTCTCCCTCATCCGCTGCAGCAGCTGCAGCATGTCCTGTCCAAGGAGAGTGTGAGCTCAGACACGCTGAGCCCTGCCCCCATCTGATGGTCCTTCCCTCCCCACCCTGATAGTGGAAGACAAAGGGCTTATAATCTTGGGCGTTCTAGGGCCCCGCCCACCATCAGTCCCTGTCCACACTAGTACAGCTGATGCTTTCTGGAAAGTGCCACCTCCTGGCAGGAGACCAACCAGCACAAAAATAGAGCATTAAACCACCAAATCTAAGGACCTTCATGGAGTCCTCCACCACCTCCACCAGAACAGGCACTGGTATCCGTGGCTGAGAGACCAATAGATGGTTCACATTACAGGACTCTGTGCAGACAACCCCCAGTACCAGCCTGGACCCAGCTAGACTCACTGGGTGGCTAGGCCCAGAAAAAGGACAATAATCACTGTAGTTCGGCTCACAGGAAGCCACATCCATGGGAAAAGAGGGAGAGTACTGCATCAAGGGAACACCCCATGGGACAAAATTATCTGAACAACAGCATTCAGCCCTAGACCTTCCCTCTGACAGAGCCTGCTCAAATAAGAAGGAACCAGAAAACCAACCCTGGTAATATGACAAAACAAGGCTCTTCAACACCGCCCCCCTCTTCCCCCCGCCAAAATCAGACAAAACAAACTTTAAAGCAACAGCGGTTAACAGAGACAAAGAGGGACAGTATATAATGCTAAAAAACCTTGTCTGACAGGAAAATATCACAATCCTAAACATACATGCACCTAGCACTGGAGCTCCCAAATTTATAAAACAATTACCACTGGTTCACCAGCAATGGATCCAAACCAAGAAAAAATTCCTGATTTAGCTGAAAAAGAATTTAGGAGGTTAGTTATTAAGCTAATCAGGGAGAGACCAGAGAAAGGGGAAGCCCAATGCAAAGAAAAAAAAAAAAATGATGTAAGAATTGAAGAAAGAAATATTCATGGAAATTTTTTAAGATAGCTTAAAGAAAAAAACAATAAAAAATTCAGGAAACTTTGAACACACTTTTAGAAATGTGAAATACTCTGAAAAGTCTTAGCAAATAGAATTGAACAAGTAGAAGAAAGAAATTCAGAACTTGAAGACAAGGTCTTCAAATTAACCAGATCCAACAAGGACAAAGAAAAAAGCATAAGAAAATATAAACAAAACCTCCAAGAAGTTTGGGATTCTGTTAAATGACCAAACCAAAGAATAATAGGTATTCCTGAGGTAGAAGAGAATTCTAAAAGTCCAGAAAACATATTTGGGGGAACAATCAAGGAACACTTCCCTGGCCTTGTGAGAGACTGAGACATCCAAATACAAGAGGCACAAAGAACACCTGGGAAGTTCATCGCAAAAAGATCTTCACCTAGACACAGTGTCATCAGGTTATTCAAAGTTAAGACAAAGGAAAGACTCTTAAGAGCTCTGAGACAGAAGCATCAGGTAACCTATAAAGAAAAATCTATCAGATTAACAGCAGATTTCTCAGGAGAAACTCTACAAGCTAGAAGGGACTGGGAACCTGTCTTCAGCCTCCTCCAACAAAGTATCATCCAAGAATTTTGTATCCAGTGAAACTAAGCATCATATATGAAGGAAAGATTCAGTCGTTTTCAGACAAACAAATGCTGAGAGAATTCACCATTACCAAACCACCACTACAAGAACTGCTAAAAGGAGCTCTAAATCTTGAAACAAATTCTGGAAACACAGCAAAACAGAACCTCTTTAAAGCATAAATCACACAGGACCTATAAAACAAAATGCAAGTTGAAAAGAAAAAAACAAAACAAAGCAGAAAACCAAAATACACAGGCCACAAAGAGCATGATGAAAGCACTAGTACCTCACATTTCAATACTAACATTGAATGTAAATGGCCTAAATACTCCACTTAAAAGATACAGAATCGCAGAATGGATAAGAACACACCAACGATCTGTTGCCTTCAGGAGACTCACCTAATGCATGAAGACTCACATAAACTTAAAGTAAAGAGGTGGAAAAAGGCATTTTACGCAAATGGACACCAAAAGTGAGCAGGGTGCACCAAAAGTGAGCAGGACACCAAAAGTGAGTCTGATTCTTACATCAGACAAAACAAACTTTAAAGCAACAGCAGTTAACAGAGACAATGAGGGACAGTATATAATGCTAAAAAACCTTGTCTGACAGGAAAATATCACAATTCTAAACGTACATGCACCTAACACTGGAGCTCCCAAATTTATGAAACAATTACTAATAGACCTAAAAAATGAGATAGACAGCAGTGCAATGATAGTGGGGTGCTTCAGTACTCCACTGATAGCATTAGGTCATCAAGACAGAAAGTCAACAAAGAAACAATAGATTTAAACTATACCCTGAAGCAAATGGACTTGACAGATATGTAAAGAACATTTCATCGAACTATCACAGAATATGCATTCTATTCAACAGCACATAGGTCTTTCTCCAAGATAGACCATATGATGGTCTATAAAATGAGCCTCAATAAATTTAAGAAAATTAAAATTTTATCAAGCACTCTCTCAGACCACAGTGGAATAAAACTGGAAATCAACTACAAAAGGAACCTTCAAAACCAGACAAATACATGGAAATTAAATAACCTGCTCCCGAATGAGCATTGAGTCAAAAACAAAATCAAGATGGAAATTAAAAAATTATTTGAACTGAATGACAGTAATGACACAACCTATCAAAACCTCTGGGATACAACAAATGTGGTGCTAAGAGGAAAGTTCATAGGCCTAAATGCCTACATCAGAAAGTCTGAAAGAACACAAACAGACAATCTAAGGTCACACCTCAAGAAACTAGAGAAACGAGAACAAGCCAAACCCAACTGCAGCAGAAGAAAGGAAATAAGTAAGATCAGAGCAGAACTAAATGAAATTGAAACAAGATACAAAAGATAAATGAGACAAAAAGCTTGTTCTTTGAAAAGATAAATAAAATTGACAGACCGTTAGCAAGATTAACCAAGAAAAGAAGAGAGAAAATCTGAATAATCTCATCAGGAAATGAAACAGGAGATATTACAACTGACACCACTGAAATGCAAAAGATCATTCAAGGCTACTAGGAACACCTTTATGCACGTAAACTAGAAAACCTAGAAGAGAAGGATAAATTCCTGGAAAAAATGCAACACTCTTAGCTTAAATCAGGAAGAATTAGATACCCTGAACAGACAATAACAAGCAGTGAGATGGAAATGGTAATTAAAAAATTACAAACAAAAAATGTCCAGGGCCAGATGGATTCACAGCAGAATTCTACAAGACATTCAAAGAAGAATTGGTACCAATCCTCTTGACACCATTCCACAAGATGGAGAAAGAAGGAACCCTCCCTAATTCATTCTATGAAGCCAGCATCACCCTAATACCAAAACCAGGAAAGGACATAACCAAAAAACTACAGACCTATGTCCTCGATGAACATAGATGCTAAAATACTTAACAAAATACTTGCTAACCGAATCCAACAACGTATCAAAAGATAATCCACTGGGATCAAGTGGGTTTCATACCAGTGATCCAGGGATGGTTTAACATACACAAGCCAATAAATATGATACACCACATAAACAGAATTAAAAACAAAAATCACATGATCATTTCAATAGATGCAGAAAAAGCATTTGACAAAATCCGGCATCTTTATGATTAAAACTCTGAGCAAAATCAGCATACAAGGACATACCTTAATGTAATAAAAGCCATCTATGACAAACCCACAACCAACATAATACTGAATGGGGAAAAGTTGAGAGCGTTTCCTCTGAGCACTGGAACAAGACAAGTATGCCTACTCTCACCACTCTTCTTCAACACAATACTGTAAGTTCTAGCCAGAGCAATCAGACAAGAGAAAGAAATAAAGGGTATCCAAATCAGTAAAGAAGAAGTAAAACTGTCACTGTTTGCTGAAGATATGATTGTTTACCTTGAAAACCATAGGACTTCTCTAGAAAGCTCCTAGAACTGATAAAAGAATTCAGCAAAGGTTCCAGATGCAAGATTAATGTACACAAATGAGTAGCTCTTCTATACATCAATGGTGACCAAGCAGAGAATCAAATCAAGAACTCAACTCTTTTTACAATAACTGCAAAAAAAAAAAAAAAAAAATTTAGGAATATACCTAACAAAGGAGTCGAAAGACCTCTACAAGGACAACTACAAAACATTGCTGAAAGAAATAATAGATGACACAAACAAATGGAAATACATCCCATGTTTATGGATAGGTAGAACCAATATTCTGGAAATGACCATACTGCCAAAAGTAATCTACAAATTCAGTGCAATCCCCATCAGACTACCACCATCATTCTTCACAGAATTAGTAAAAACAATTCTAAAATTCATATGGAACCAAAAAAGAGCCCGCATAACCAAAACAAGGATAAACAAAAAGAACAAATCTGGAGGCATCACACTACCTGATTTCAGACTATACTATAAAGCCATAGTCACCAAAACAGCATGGTACTGGTATAAAAATAGGCACATAGACCAATGGAACAGAATAGAGAACCCAGAATAAACCCAAATACCTACATTCCACTGATCTCCAACAAAGCAAACAAAAACATGAAGTGGGGAAAGGACACTCTTTTCAACAAATGGTGCTGGGATGATTGGCTAGCCACATGTAGGAGAATAAAACTGGATCCTCATTTCTCACTTTACATAAAAATCAACTCAAGATGGATTAAGGACTTAAACCTAAGACCTGAAACTATAAAAATTCTAGAAGATAACGTTGGAAAAACCCTTCTAGATGTTGGCTTAGGCAAGGATTTCATGACCAAGATTCCAAAAGCAAAGGTAATAAAAACAAAGATAAATAGCTGGGACCTAATTAAACTAAAGAACTTTTGCACGGCAAATGGAATAGTCAGTAGACTAAACAGACAACTCACAGGGTGGGAGAAAATCTTCACAATCTATACATCTGACAAGGGATTAATATCCAGAATCTACAATGAACTCAAACAAATCAGTAAGAAAAAAACAAACAATCCCATCACAAAGGGGGCTAAGGACATGAACACACTATTCTCAAAAGAAGATATACAAATGGCCAGCGAACATATGAAAAAATCTTCAATATCACTGATGATCAGGGAAATGCAAATCAAAACCACAATGTGATACCACCTTACTCCTGCAAGAATGGCCATAATAAAAAAAAATTGAAAAAAAACCAGTAGATGTCAGTGTGGATATGGTGAACAGGGAACACTTCTACACTGCTGGTGGGAATATAAACTAGTACAGCCACTGTGGAAAGCAGTGTGGAGATTCCTTAAAGAACTAAAAGTAGAACTACCATTTGATCCAGCAATCCCACTACTGGGTATCATGTCAGGAACAGGCCCCCAAAATCTGGCCATATACTAGCACCAAAACTGGCCATAAACAAAATATCTGCAGCACTGTGACATGTTCATGATGACCATAACGCCCACGCTGGAAGGTTGTGGATTTACTGGAATGAGGGCAAGGGACACCTGGCCCACGAGGATGGAAAACCACTTAAAGGCATTCTTAAGCCACAAACAATAGCAAGAGCGATCTGTGCCTTAAGGACATGCTCCTGCTGTAGTTAACTAGCCCAACCTATTTCTTTAATTCAGCCCATCCCTTTGCTTCCCATAAGGGATACTTTTAGTTCATTTAATATCTAGAGAAACAATGCTAATGACTGGTTTGCTGTTAATAAATACATGAGTAAATTGGGTAAATCTCTGTTTGGGTCTCTCAGCTCTGAAGGCTGTGAGACCCCTGATTTCCCACTTCACACCTCTATATTTCTGTATGTGTGTCTTTAATTCCTCTAGCACCACTGGGTTAGGGTCTGCCTGACCAAGCTGGTCTCGGCATACCCAGAGGAAAATAAGCCATTATTCCAAATAGATACTTGCACACACGTTTATAGCGGCACAATTCACAACTGCAATACTGTAGAACCAACCCAAATGCCCGTTAATCAATGAGTGGATAAAGAAACTGATGGAATACTATGCAGCCATAAAAAGGAATGAATTAACAGCATTTGCAGAGATGTGGATGAAACTGGAGAGTATTATTCTAAGTGATGTAACTCAGGAATGGAAAACCAAACATTATATGTTCTCACTGATATGTAGGAGCTAAGCTATGAGGATGCAGAGCCATAGGAATGATACAATGGACTTTGGGGACCTGGGGGGTAGAATGGGGGGTGGCGAGGGATAAAAGACTACAAATGTGCTGCAGTGTATACTGCTTGGGTGATGGGTACACCCAAATCTCATGAATCACCACTAAAGAACTTACCCTTGTAACCAACTACCACCTGTACCCCAATAACTTATGGAAAAAATTTAAAAATAATTTTAAAAATAAATAAATTTAATCATCTTAAGAGTAAAGACTGTATCTTACTAATATTATGTGAAAGGCCAGACACCACTGCCCAATGTATAGTTGGTTCTCAGTAAATTACAATTTAATTAAGGATGGAAGACAATCTTGGCGGCATCCTCCATTTATCAGCCTGTTGTTTATGGAATTACACATGGCAAAGCAATATTCTATGTACAGGATGTAGCAAGCAGAAGTTGAAGAGAGGGAAATATCCAATAATATAAAACATATGCATTAGCATTGGCTTGAATGTACATAAATATTCTTGTGGAAAGATGACAAATGGGAGAATCTTATAGAATGACTTCAGTCTAAACATACAGAAAACTTATTCCTGACTTTTTGGGTATGTGAAAATGCCTATAGCCCACCAACTGCTTGGAATTCCAGGACAAATACTATTACAACTTTTTCTCAAAAATCATAAGTTAAAGTTAGAAGTTATGATTGTACCTGTGATATTTTATTCCTTTCTTCTTACCCAGTTTGACCTAATTTCAATGTGTCGTAATCAGATTACTAGAAATAGTGAAATAATAATTTTCATTAATTCTATGATGAGCAAGGAGGGGAAGAGAAAGATTATCCAGACTTTAGACAAATTTGAACAGGAGTCTGCGTGATGCATTAGGAAGCTCTGGGAAGAAGCCTGGAATTTGAAGGAAAAAAATCTTTGACCACAGGAGATAAGATAAGTTAGATATATGAAACTTTAGATAAAAATAAGGATATTATCTAAGGAGTGTTTTATTTTCACCAAAAACAAGAGATAAGGAACAACTTCTTGCAACATGCTTAAACTTCGGAGGGAGTAAACAATGACTTAAATAGAAAAGGTGAACCTAACACTCTTTCCTTTTGTGGAAATTCATGGCATTATGATGACATTTCAATGACTTGTCTGGAGGTATGTGTGTACTAAAGAAATTTATGTTTCTTAATCTCCTGTGCTTTTTCCTTTAAAGATTCTAATTTGCTGTTCTTGGTTCAAATAACCTGGGCATACCCCCACTGCGTCTCTCCTAGTGATGCTCCCTTCTTTGCATTGTTCTCAGTTCTTTACTGTGATTCTTCCATCTGTTATCCTCCAACTAACTGGGAAGTTTCAGACCACGGCAGAATCAGATGTCCAGAATCTGCCAGTGGTTTGAGCAGCCCCTGAGATTAAGAATGAGAAGTTTGCACTTTCAGGTTCTTTATGAAGAGTAGGAAATTTAATCTTCTTGACTGAAAAGGGACTCTAAACTTTTAAAACTTTAATGATAGCTGTAGCATTCTGACTCTCGCAGCATTTGTTGTTTGCTTCGTGCA
>NW_012115311.1:4406249-4410771 GCF_000951035.1 Colobus angolensis palliatus | reverse complement strand
TTCTTTAATTCAGCCCATCCCTTTGTTTCCCATAAGGGATACTTTTAGTTAATTTAATATTTATAGAAACAATGCTAATGACCAAATTAATATGGTGAAATCCGGTATATGAGTGCTGAATATATGACCCAAGATTAGAATGAGCTTCAATGAAGAGGTAGAAAGATGTGCTCAGCAGCATCCTATGTTATAGCAGGTCCACCCTACTGTTACAGTGAATGTGAATAAACTCAGGAGCATATAAAACAGTAAAATCTTGTAAAATAACTAGGGAGTAATGAATTTTTTGTATTTATTACATTTGATATTAATATAAGTTAATTTAATTATAGATTTATATAATTTATTTGTTTTTAATGCCTGTGTTTAACCACCAGTTCTCAAAACTCCTGAAAATGTGGCAATGAATTGGTTCTTGTGAGTTGCTATGAACTAGTTTCATCATGTCCCTGTGCCATGTCTACTTTCTGGTTTTCACTGGTTATGCAATGACAAGTGTGCACCTAAAGCTTTAGATTTAACATGTTCAGAATGGATTAAGTTAGTAAAACTTTTAAATTACGTGCTACACTGCTTGAACGCTGCATGTAACAAACATACTGGAACCTAATTATATTAGTGATATAATATTTTTCAATGAAAGGGAAAAACATCTTTGCATAAGTAAACAATAGTAACAAATCAGCCACAATTAGGTCATCAAATCATGGCATTGATTAATATCTTAGGAAAAATAGATACACAATTCTGTAATATTGCATACAAACTATTGAAGATTTGCTTACTAAAAGTAAAATCTAATACAAAGTCTGGCTAACAATTCCTTTTCTTTCATTTATTCAAAATTTTTAAATATGTACTTTATCTCAAGCACTCTGCTGGACACTGGTTTAAAAGGATTATATGAGTTTAGTAGGAGAAATAGGAAACATTTAGCAAGCAATTGCAGTATTACAGGTCCTTTGAATGAGGGATACAGGTGCTATAGAAGCACGAGGACTTGGTGTAGTAACTCCTGCCAGTGCGTTTTCCCAAAATCTTAATATTCATTAAAACCCACCCCCATCACCATCACCACGGACTCAACCTTGACTCTAATATCAGCAGGAAACCTATGGTCAGAATAAGACTGGAGTATCAGAGAGCCAGAGAGTAAGAAAATAAATGAGAACACTTCACATGAAGAGAGCTCCAGGTGAGGCCAAAAATGAAATGTCCTTCAAAAACAGATCTGAGCAAGCAATTAATTCCCTGTTTGCCAGCAGATAATGATCAAGAGTCAGTGTTGATCGCAAGATGAAATGCCAGATCCCAGGACGAGGCATATTTGCTGCAAAGTTAATAAAATTTAAGCTTTAAGGCCCCTCATTTGTGCAGACTTCTAAGACCCTGTCCTTATTATTATTAGTTTTTACAAAGGATCACAAAATATTTTGAGCATTTTCATGCTCCTAAATGTCATTGTTTTCCCCTTGCAATTGATGGGTGGTTTGTTAGGATATGGCTTTTTGGGTTGAAAGACATTTAACTACTGATTGTGAAAATACTGGTCCATTGTCTTTTAAATCTTAATATTCTTTTTGGGACATTCAAATCTGTGCTCTCATTACTCAAGTCTTTCTGGGCTTTCGTGACCAGATCAGCCTGCTTCTATCATTCCCTAATTGATGGCATTTGGCATTCTGTGATAGGATAAGCAGAACATCACTGTTCAATGGTTTCACAGCTTCCAACAGTAGCTGAGAGGTCTTCTCCTATTGCCTTTGATCTCATGCCTCTTCCACAAAGGCATCAATCTGCAATGACAAGATGGATTGAAGAAACAGTATAGAAACCACAAAGAGGAAAGAATGTTGAAGTTTTCAGGAAAGAAGGGATCTGCCCTGAGCCTAAAATGCAACTTTGGTGCTATAAGTCTGTCACGTTTCTTAAGAGAAGAAAAGCTAACATTTTTGAATAACCATATGCTGGGTTCTTCACATATGTAATTTTATTTAGTCTCTCCAATAATTTTAATGAAAGAAACAGGTGCTCAGAGATTTATCAATTTACCGTAAGAAAGAAAATGCCAGAATTTTGATGCAGATTCCTTTCCCCAAAGACTAAAATAAAAGATTCTCAGTCCAAATAAAAATACAATGCCTAGAACACAGAGATGAAGTCCTAACTCCGCTCTGTCTAGTCATGGCTCACATGTGTTCTAACCAACACAACAGGGATTTTTGCACCTTTACCCGTTGTTACAGGTGATTGAAAGCTTTGTGACAGAAGGTATTTTTTTTTGTCCTCAGTTTCATAGACTAGATACATGTCTATTGTATAGACTTCTTAAGCTAGCACAGAATCTTCTTTAGAAAAATCCTTATAGGTATTTTTATCCTTTACTACAGTAATATTTTTCTATGGCACCAGTGTGGTGAGGTTTGGGAATGTGTCTATTGGATAATATGTTACAACATTTTCTTACTCTTTCCCAATACTGGATATGAATCGACATTCCCATTAGCAGCCATCAGCAGTGCGTTGTTTCTCAGAGAAAACTTTTACAAAACAGGAAAAAAAAATCACAAAATGTAACAGCGTCAGAAGAGCAAGGCAGCAGAAACCACATCCTTAATTCAGAGTAAAGATGATATCTGAGAAATAAAGAAAAAAAAATTCTTCTTTATGGGTGGAGAAGTTGGGAAAAGCTCATTCATTGTGTATACAACTCATTAATGGGAAAAAAATCTATAAATGGTGTGATAGTCCAACTATGGACTGTCATCAGACACATGTAGTCATCTGGTAAACACTTGTGGCTGGACAGAATGTGTTTCATTGCAGGGTGGGACTCTTCGGGGTTTATGGCCAACTTATGATTCTCTTTCAGGTTTCAAGTTCTGTTCCACAATTTTCCAGTGACTCTACAAGCAGCAAAATCCATAAGCAAAAGGTTTTAGCTAAAAACATCATCACCAATAAATATTTAATATCTATTAATTTTGTGTTGTTTTGTTTTCTTCCTGTACGATATTTTAGGTAAAGAAAGTCTAAAAATTTTAATTTCACTATGTTCTTGAATGACAGAGTATGTCTGAGTTTTACTTCTAATATATTGATTATTTGGTAAGGTATATTCTGATTTTCCTTCTCTTGTGGCATTTTTCACCATGATACTAGTAGGGAAAATAAAATGTAATTTCCATTGGATATAAAGATAGACTACATGTAAGTCAACAGACAGAACATAGCTTTTGGCCTCTTTCTCATGATATGACTGTTCTGTGCCTGATTATTTTTTCCCTTTGGTGGACCCCACTCCACACACAAAAAATCTGACCTCAAATAAGAAAAAAGAACATTTCCTATAATCTACTCCAGAAAAAAAAAATTACTGGAAAAATTTGTATGAATTTTTTTAAAACCCCTCAACACATGATTAATTCATGCATGTGAGGAGAAAACTGGGAAAAAAAGTGATTTGTCCAAACCACACAAGAGATACTACTGAAATCTTGAATGTCATAATCCAAAATGGTGGCTTCATCAGAAAATATGGAGACTACAAATTATACATTAAATAAGGAACATATTAAAGGTATAAAATAAAATTATAATATTAATTTTAAGCTAAAAATGTGTTTTTTTTAAGACTGTAGTTGCAGAAGCAACTGGTAATTTGACAATCTTCCTTGGGATAGTTGATTAATCTGAGCGAAAATTCAAGTAACTTAGAAAGCTTAGTGAAAATTCAAGTGACCTCTGCCCTCTTACTTCAAGTCCCAGGATGACAATGTCTCAATGGACACCTTGGAGAATTTAGAGTCTCTTTCAACTTCAATATACTCTGCAGTTAAGGTTGAGTATTAAGATGCTGATCTTTGAAAAAGGGATGACATTAAGAGTATGAGTGAATAAGTAGATGGGTGAATATACTATGGAGTCTTTGGCACCAAGAAGAAACTACGAGATCACCAAAAATAGCAATAAGATGATCCACTTCACAATTCGTACAAGGCTTAAGCACTATGACGGACTGATCATCTCAGATTATTTGAGAAGGAAGTGCACATTTATTCTGCTGCTTAACTGGTTTACAGTCCTGGACTGTGAAAACATGTGATCCATCTGGGCAAAACCAGGGGTTTGGAGGTCAACTTGTTCTATAAGGTAGTTTAGGAATAAAATTAATTTCTCCTTCCTCAGTATGAACATAAATTCTGATGATGTCACCATGGGGTTGGTTGCAACTTTTCACTCATGCCACCAGGGATAACAACTAAATCACTCAACTTTGGTGAGTCTGTTCTTTCATTGCTTAGGTACAGATATAGGAAATGTAATAACTCACATGGTTGCTGGGTATTGTGGAGATCCCTGATGTCTATTCCAGATGACTGTCAGCCAGTCCTCTATTAGCTCAGCCATCATTCTTTTCCCTCTTTCTCTCTCTCTCTTGTTTTTTTCTTTGATGGAGTCTTGCTGTGTCACCCAGGTTGGAGTGCAGTGGTAAGATCTCAGCTGACTGTAATCTCCACCT
>NW_012115311.1:4399662-4404514 GCF_000951035.1 Colobus angolensis palliatus | reverse complement strand
TTATAGTTTGACTTTTCGATTGAAACTTTTAAGTGTTAATGACTTTTTAGAGCTTCATTGAGATATAATTTTCAACTCATAAAGTTCACTTAAATGTTTATGATGTGATCATTTGTAACACGTTTACAGACTTCTGCAAGCATCATCGTAATGTAATTTTAGAATATTTTTATTATCCATCAAAAAAACCTCGTATCCATTAGCAATTGCTCTCCTTTTCCCTGACTTTCTCTCTCAGATTTAATGACTATTTTATGTAAATATTTTAAATTGTTTTATTTACATATGCACTTGTTTTATTCTGCCTGTTTTCATTTTATAATTTGTTGCTTAAATTTAAAAAAACAGCTATTTGAGGACCCTGAACTCTGATTGATGTTTCATGTCCATTTGAGAAGAGCGAGTCTTCTCATTGTTAATTTTGTTGGCTTTCTCAGCATTAGTTTTCATCACATGTTTTGGGATACGGGTGAGTGCGGGACTATGTTGTGTTAAAGTTTGTTCTTCCCTCTCCCTTTTTCTTTAAGCTTTTTCTCACATCTCTGTTGGTCTTAGAAGTTACCTTTTTGATTGCCAGCTTCATGCCCCATCTGAAAGTGATAACAGTATTGTAGACTCAGGCACTGAACCAGTGGGTAGGTTGGCTCAGGTGTATGTCGTGAAGTTACTTCTGCTTCTTCTAGTTTATAGATGTAGATTTACTTATGCCATAGCCTAGAAATAATATGGCCAGTTGGTTTAGCAACTTCTTATGAAGAAGGAAGCTTTACTTCAGTCCCTAGTGTTAAACACTGGGCCTGATTCTCACTCCAATTTTAGTACTGTTATCCATAGAAAATGAATTTCTGGCAGCTTTTCCTGCCTTCAGAGCTAGAACTGACCTCAGTGGACATGGATGCAGCCCTGCCTACCATATTAAATGTTTATTCCATTTCTTGTCATGATTATATTTATTGTATTTTAAATCATATTTATATCTCTTTACTTTTAAAGCTGCCATCTATTAACACTATGTGTGTCACCGTGTGTGGGTATATATGTGTGTATGGGGGTTATGTATATCTGATGCCTCAAAGCAAGACATTGAAAGACTATTACAACTCTAAATCAGAAAAGTTTCTAAGCTGTCACCTGATCCTGGAGCTACAGGCTTCTCTCTGATTACCTCTGGAATGTTTTAGATCCACTATACTGTTGATATGTTTAAACAATTTTGTCTTTGATTTTTTTTTAAAGTCTAATTTTTAGTTTCTGGTTTTGGTTTGTCAAAAAATAAAAATCTGATAAAATTTTTTATGCGGGATTTAGCAGGCAAAATTTTGTTGCTTTAAAAATGACTTTATCAATAGTATGCTGGATGCCTTGAAGTTGAAGATGTAAGGTTAGAAAACTTGCAAAGATGTTGTTGTATTAACCTGAATTACTAAAGATATGGAAAAATTATTAGCAATGAAAGGATGACACTGAATATCAAGAGAAATGAATGAATTATTGGCTATCCTAGGACTGGAAAAGATGATGACAATTGTCTAATTCCCACTTTCTCTACGATTTAATTCGTCTCTCCTAGTTTATGAATCTAATTATATTGAGGAAAAAAAAAAAAAGACCCAGCCCATAGAAGGTGATCAAGATTAGAGAAACTCAGAAATAGACACATAGGATCCAGGATTGAAACCAGGTAATCGTGTTTCAATGCCCATTTGATTTCACTATTCGATGAGGCTTTAAAACATTTTTACTTTTTGAATAGAACCTCCATGGAACAACCTAAAACGCATTCTTTATTCCATCACATTATCCTGTTACATATGAACTATTCCCATGGCCTTTATCAAGTTATTCTCTGCCTTAGATGGTTTCCCATTTTAGGACATTGATGTCAGCTTCATGGGTGTAAGAACGCTGAACAGACATATTAGAACATTTTATACCCAGGATATTTTCATGTCTTGCAGAGGTATAAGTCAACCTTGCCCTGGAGACTAGTTTTAGAATATTTTGTGTTCTGGTTTGTTTTGTTTTCAGGAAAGTGAGATAAGTGGCAAAGTTATTAAGCTTTGCTCATTATCGATCAAAAACTGGAACTCAAGTCTCTGCACAAACTTTCTTCAGGGTTTTCCTCCTTGAGTTTTGCTGTTCCCTCATGGGGAATGTCTTCTCCTTTCCGACTAAATCATTCATGTAACTCATCCTGATAATGGTAACCCAAACTGCTTTTTCTCGTTCTTTCCTATTCATAGTTAACTAATGAATATTTTGGAGTTTCATTATGATCTCTCCTATTATTTAGTAGACTTTCACATTTGTCTTGTTTCCACTTAGACTGTCATACACATTAACTTTAGGTATCATTGCATGCATTAAAATGCACTGATTTTAGCATATAATTTCATGTCTTTTGACAAATACATATACCTTGATCAAGATAATGAACAATGTGCTCACCCTGCAAAGTGTTCTGTGCCACTATTTAGAGCATTCTCCCTAATCCCATTCACAGGCAAGCACTAATCTGTTTTTTTGTCACTGTAGATTAGTTTGCATTTTTCATAAATAGAATTAGACTATATTCTCTTTTAAAAAGTCTGGCTTCTGTTACTCAGCACAATGTTTTCAGAGTTATTTATATTGTTGCATGTCAGCAGTTTCTTTCTTGTATTGCTGAGTGGTATTCCATTGCATGGCTAGACCACATTTTGTTTATCCACTAATTTGTTAATAGACATTAGCTTGTTTTTGACTGTTACAAATCAGGTTCTGTGAAGTTTATGTTCAAGTTTTGTATGGATGTATGTTTTTAATTCTCTTGGATAGGTAAATACCTGAGTGAAATGGCTGGATTGTATGATAGGTCTATCTTTAATTTTTAAATAAATTACCAAGCAACTTTCCAAAGTCATTTACCATTTTACAGTCCCACAAGCAGCATAGGAGAGTTCCAGTTGTTCCATATCCATAAACTTGTTGTTGCCAGCCTTTTCGATTTTAGCCATTTTAATGGCGAGTATTTCTACTCATTGTCATTTTATTATTTGCATTTCCTTGATGGTTACTGATTCTAAGCATCTTTTCATGTGCTTACTGGATGTTCATATATGTTTTTAAGTGACATTTCTGTCTGCATCTTTGGCCTATTTGTTTACTGAATTGTATATTTTCTTACTGAGTTTTGAGATTAATACATTTTAACTACAAGTCTTTTGTCATGTATGCATTTTGTAAATATTTCCTGGAAGTTTGCGGTTTTTCTTTTCAATCTCTTTCAAAGATAAGAAGTTTTCTGTTTTGATAAAGTCCAACATATTGTTATTTTTTCTTTCATGATATTTTTCTTATTTTATTTTCTCTTATTTTCATATTTTCTTTTATGATTTTTTCTTTTATGATATTCTTTTATGTTTTTTCTTCTTTTTTCTTTTATTTCATGTTTTTGGTGTTGTATATGCATCATAATTTTTCTCTTACGTTTTCTTCTAGTAATGGTTCCAACTTTATTTGTTGAAGAGATTTATTTTTCTATTGAACTAACTTTGCAACTTTGTCAAAAATCAGTTGTCTATAGTTGTGCTGTTGGGTGAACATTCATTTATACTTGATATATCTTCTTGATGATTTGATATATTTATCATATCATTATGAAATGTTCCCTTTCACCCCTGGTAATATTTTCTATTCCAGTATCTTCTTTGTTTAGTGTTTTTTAAAATAAATTTTGTTGTGCATGTTTAAGCTTTGGTTTGGTATTATTATAGCTGCTGCAGATCTCTTATCATTAATGTTTACATGTTGGAGCTGATTACTTCCCTGTGTTTTCACCTAAGTCTGTGTGCATGTATGCATGCACACACATGTGCAGAGTTTAAATTTATATTACAGCAAATACTTGGGCCTTGCTTTTATGACCTGACTGATGTTCCAGAGTTTACAATTTGCATCTTTAAATTATCACTGTGTTTCTCCAGATAAGAATGTACCATTTCACATATATTGTAAGAACCTTGTAACAGCAGTCTCCCGTTTCTCCTCTCTTCCTTTGGACTGTTGTCATCATGTATTTTACTTCTTTATATTATAAAAATGACACAATACAATGTTTCTAACTTTTAAGCAAGCAATCATATTTTAAAGGATTTAAAAAGCAAGAAAGTAAATCTGTTGCATTTATCCACGTATGCACCATTTCTAGCACTTTAAATTTCTTTATATAGATCCAAATTTCATTAAGAGTCATTTTGCTCTTGCCTGTATAGCTGTTTTATTATTTATTGTAGTGTAAATCTGGCAACAAATAATCCTAGCTTTCATCAGTCTGGAAGTGTCTTTATACAGTATTCAGTTTTGAAGGATATTGTTTTTGGCTACACAATTCTAGCTTTGCTTCCTCATTTTCTTTCTGCTTACAAAATTTCTCATGAAGATTCTGTGGTGATTTTTAAAAAAGTACTCAACTTGAAAGTTCAGGGATACATGTGCAGGATGTGCAGGTTTGTTACACAGGTAAACATGTGCCAGGGTTTGCTGCACAGATCATCCCATCACCTAAGTATTAAGTCCAGCATCCGTTAGTTATTCTTCCTGATGCTCTCCCTCCTCCAGCCTTCCCCAAAAGACCCCAGTCTGTGTTGCCCTCCCCCGCCCCACCATGTACCCATGTGTTCTCATCATTCAGCTCCCATTTACAAGTGAGAACAAGTGGTATTTGGTTTTCTGTGTCGGTGTTAGTTTGCTGAGGATAATGGCTTCCAGCTCCATCCATGTTCCTGCAAAGAACATGATCTCATTCCTTTTTATGGCTGCATAGTATTCCATAGTGTATATGTGTCAGATTCTGTGGTAATTCTTATAACTG
>NW_012115311.1:4393470-4398002 GCF_000951035.1 Colobus angolensis palliatus | reverse complement strand
GTCGTATCCCTTCTTTTCAGGTTCCAACAAAGACAAGCAAGCAGATTAGGGTGAAAATTCAGCTTTAACAGTGGCAAAGCTTGGTTGAAGAATATGGCTTCGACTAGAAGTAAAAATGGGCTGTCTTGATAAAATCCTTGGGAAGAAGCTTTTATTCCATCTCCACCGCTCATTCATTCTTTTTCATGAAAGTGTGACCTAAGGAAATGGACGATATTAGTGTCTGACAGAGTCCCTTGGTTCTACAAGGAATTTGCCTCTCCTCCTTGCCCACCCTCTTGCATTTTATTAGCTCCCATTGACACGCACGAAGAACTCTCCAGTTGTACAGCCTAGGACAGTCTTTCAGGACCTCAGTGTCTTCCCTTTTTATAAAATCCCTTTTAAAACAGAAATAATCCTTGGAGGAGTCCTACGTTCAGATATTGTTAGGTAACTTAAATGATTAAGCAACATTTTGGAAAGAACTGACTAGATGGTTTGGAGTAAGAAGGGCCAAAATAGCTTTCCAGAGAAAGGCATAAGGGCACTAACAGAACAGGCAAAAGTGCCAATTCATTTTGATATGAATTGTTCCATGAAGAAGAAAATGACAACCCAAATAAAATGATAATATGACCATATAGAGAAAATCGATAAAATGCCATTTAGAAGTATCATTATCAGTGAAAAAATGTTTGTTTACAATATGTAATAAAGTGAAAAAGGTATTATTAAAAAGTACCACATTGTGATTGTATATTTTGTTGAAATATGTGTATACACATATGAATAGAAAAAAATGGAAAATATATACACTAAAAAATGTGTATTAGCACTGAAGAGTTGAATATATTTGTGCTTGATATTTTAAAATTTTTGAAGCATGTATTCCTTTTATCATGTAAATGTTTTAATTGAACTATAATAAAAATTTACAAAAGTACATAAATCATAAGTGTATAGATCAGTGGCTTTTTAAAAGTTAACTATACCAAAGTACTCAACACCCAAATCAAGAAACAGACTTTATTAGCACCTCAGAAGCAACTCCCTCCTCATCCCTGACCCCTTGCAATTGACTGCCCTGTAATAATGTTATTAAAGGTTTTACCATCTGTCTTAGGTAGATGTCTTACGTGAACATGTGGTACTATGTTTGTGTGCAAATCACTATATTCCCTTTGTGGTTATCCTCATACATATGGAGCGCACAAGATTTCAAATATTTAATTGAATAAGTATTTGTGAATGTATTTTGTGAGCCCTAAAATACATCATACAAATACAAATGCTAGTAATTATTATTTTAAACTTCTGTGACCTGGTACACAAAGCCCATTAACTGTCTGTATGATTTCCTTCCTCACTCCTTTCTCTCTCCCTCCCTCCCTTACTCTCTCCCTCTCTCTCTCTTTCATTCTCCCTTTTCTTTTCTTCCTTCCTGTCTTCCTTTGCTTCTTTCGTTCTTTCCTTCTTTCTTTCTCTCCCTCTCTTTTTCTTCTTTCTTTCTTTCTTTCTTTCTTTCTTTCTTTCTTTCTTTCTTTCTTTCTTTCTTTCTTTCTTCCTGTCTTCCTTTGCTTCTTTCGTTCTTTCCTTCTTTCTTTCTCTCCCTTTCTTCTTTCTTTCTTTCTTTCTTTCTTTCTTTCTTTCTTTCTTTCTTTCTTTCTTTCTTTCTTTCTCTCTTTCTCTCTTTCTTTTTCTTCTTTCTTTGGTAGTTGACTAAAATACATTTCAAATAATCTCAGCTTATTCATGTAGCTCAGAGAACCTACCAGAATGTGTAGCTCAAGGCTCCTCACATGATGGCTTTTCTCTGTTCCAACTCAGTGACCACATTTGGCCATTTTTGTCCAAGTGGTTTACTAGCCTGGAAGGATTACAGTTTAGTTTGGATGCTCTTTTATTAAAGAATCTGTGTCTGTCAGCTTCCCAAACCGGTCAAGTCAGACCAAATCCCCACGAGACTATGCACACATGCAAATGATATTTGTAGAGGCTTTCAGAGCTAATGGATATGAAATCCACAACAGTCTCTCAGCTGGGTAACTAGCTTTCTGTCTAGTTTATGGATGCCAGTTTTAACCTAGTAATTACTTCTCCATATTTCTCCCCATTCCTCTAAAGGCAGAGGATTTTCAAAATTGGAAGACAGCCATACATTATTTGAAATCATAGTTCTCAAACTCTGAATTAATAAAGGAAACAAAAGAAAATTTTGCCAATTTTGAAAATGCATTAAATTATTATATATGGTAAACATGAAAAGAAGTCAGTTATGGGACTGTGGAAGATACCAGCAGCTAAACAAGTGCATTTTTAAATATTCTTCTTTGATAAAAAAGTTTATGGACAAACTACGAGACCACATTGTGACAAAGAAGAGATCTACAGAGCTTAGGAGGATTAAAAAAGAGTGAAGTAGCTCTGTATATACTGATATAAAAGATCTTCATAATGTATTACTATTAAAAAAGATTGGCATGAGAAATAGGTTTGATATCCTTTTATGTATAGGATGGATTAATCAATCAGTTGATCGATAAATAGGCCTACATATGCATTATATATTTGTTGACAACAATGCTGAAACTTGGAAAGAATGAGTAGAGATAGAGAGCAGATTTATGTTTTAACCTATGTTCATGTGTTCTCTGTATTCTATACCATGTTTATTCATTACCTCTACAAAATCATATTTTTTTAAAAAAAGAGTACTCTGTACTATACAAGTTAGGACTGTAAGCTCAAAACCAAATTGATGACCCCTTTGTTGTCAGAAAAGAGAGTCCCGATCCAGACTTCAAGAGTGTGTTCTTGGATCTCATGCAGGAAAGAATTTGAGGTGAGTCACAGAGCACAGTGAAAGAAGCAAGTTTATTAGCACCTACTCCGTTAAAGGTAGAACATCCTTGGAAAGCAGGAGGGATGTGCCGTCCTTTGTTACAAGTGTCTCTACTGATAAGAAACTATAAGGGGCTATAATCAAACTTAAATGTGCGAATGTGCTCATTAAAGGTAGTGGCTATTAATGTTACTGATGACGATTAATTCTTCAACCTAAGCTTGCTGGTTAACATTAGTTTCAGGTAAAGTGGGCAGTAGTTTAGGACATCTGGACATTCTGCATGGTTGTGGGAGATGTCCCGTATGGCCATGTATATTCTGTAATTACAATTGGTGGTCAGTTTAGGATGTGGCTATTTTCAGACCATAAGTATTAACCTTACAGATGCCTTGTGAGTACCTAGTTCCTCACTTCAGGATGGAGTCACTCTGGTCAAGTTTTATTAAAACAGAGACCTGATAAGCAGGGGTTCCTCTAACACCTTGATTCAAATATTTAAACCTTGTTTCCTGATGAAATTATCTTCTTTCCATTTCATCACACTGTGATGAAACTAGATTCTTTCACTGTGCTCTGTGACTCACCTCAAATTCTTTCCTGCACAGGATCCAAAAACCCACTCTTGGAGTCTGGATCGGGATTCTCTTTTCTGGCAACAAATAAATGGTTTCCGTTTTTACTTGTTTCTTCCCAAGTGTTTTTCCTAATACATGTTAATTATTGTCTGTGACCAATCACCCATGATAGAATCAGGCACATGGAAAGGCAGTGGACCCAATTAATGAAAGAGCTTTGGACTCACAATAGTTTTTTATTTTATCACGACTGATGTCAGAGGCTACATATGAAAGTCAATAATCTATTGCTTAATCACTTTATAATCTTTTCCATGCATATTATATTGCACAAACAAATGGTCAGTATTTCCATATCCTATAGACTTTGTTCTGCATTATTCCATGGTAAAAACTTTGGTATTGTTTGGCGTTTAGTATTCTGCTTTTTAGTCCCCATTTCAAACAATCAAACTTATTTCCATCCTACATTTTATTTACTATTTCTAGATTGTGTATCATCTAAAAAAGATTTAATAAAATATAAATTACCTAATCCAAACAAAATAATTAAAATCAAGGTTTCTGTTTTTCCACTTGCTTACTCTTGTGAATCTTATTTTTCTATGCCAGTGAGACCTCTTTATGTGGTTTCTCATTTAGCTCTTAGCTTTTTATCTATTCCACAGAGGCTTTAATCTGCTTTTCTAGTGCTGTTAACTCTCAAATTCTGATATTTTCTTTTGTTTCTGCTATCTTAATCACCCAAATTATACAATAAACTTAGTCCCTCCTCCTGGCTGTTATGAGCTAATGTGAACATCACAAAAGCTTTGGAACTGTTTCCAGGATAAACACATGTTCTAAACTGGAGAGGGATTACCAACAGCAGAGGGCATGTGGAGGAACCCTTAAAAGGAGGATGGATACGGATCTTGAAGGCTGATGTGGCATATTTCATAAAATGTAATTAAATATTCAGAACACTAAAAATTATAAATTTTTATTAGCTTGGTTTGACAATACAAATCACAAGAGTCGGGGTCAAAAAATCTCAAAGCTTAAACAATTCGGAAAGATAATTTCCACTTCTTGGTAAGATGAAACAGCTGATGTCAGAGCAATATTTCTATTAAAACACACACACACAC
>NW_012115311.1:4375100-4393420 GCF_000951035.1 Colobus angolensis palliatus | reverse complement strand
AATTATAAATTTTTATTAGCTTGGTTTGATAATACAAATCACAAGAGTCGGGGTCAAAAAATTTCAAAGCTTAAACAATTCGGAAAGATAATTTCCACTTCTTGGTAAGATGAAACAGCTGATGTCAGAGCAATATTTCTATTAAAACACACACACACACAATCCTCAATAAATGACAGAAATCATTTTCCACAGAGAACTTTATAAAGAATGAGTACAGGATGAAATAATGTCACAGAGAGTGAAGAACTATCTGTGCTCTAATGGATTTTCAACCCCACCCACCCCACCCCCACCCCAGGGGTTATTTGCTGATTTAGTGGGCAAGCTAATGGCTGAGCTTAGTCCTGACAGACAGCTTCTGTTGGGAGGAGAGGAAGCTAAAGTAGCAATTTTAGTGGTCATGTTAAACTAGAATAATACTTTGGAAACTTGAGGCTGGTATTACCCAAGGGTCATTTGTTGAATCGGGGGCTCTGTGGAATGTGAGGGAGTTGGGATTAGCCTTCTAAAAAAGCAGAATGAAATCTCTGGCGATTTTACATAGTTTAGGAAGCCAGCCTTACAGGAGAGGAGGACAGCCTGGATCTCACTGCCGATTTTCTCCTCAAAATATTTGCCAGATTTTGAAGCCATATTGGTAAGAAGTTGGAAAGCTGAGCTGGAAATCTGATATTCAGAGGTTAATCTTCTGCAGAATTTAGAGACTGATGAGATAGATACTTGCTAATTTCTTTTTCTAAAACAAAGGAGGTATATGCTAGAACAACAGTGCTGACTTGGAAGTAGATAGATACAAACTAAATCTCTAAGCCAATCTGGAGATAGTTTATCCTTGGATTTGATTGATAGAATCAGCAACTCAAATTATTGCCTAACAAAGAAAAAGAGAAATCCTCTGGTGGAATATAACATCATACAGAGTCTTTGATTTTTTTTTTTTTTATACACAGTGTTTGTCCTGTGATCAAATATCTATAATAATCAGGTAGTTACAAAAATGTGATTACCAGTGGGAAAAAAATAAACAATAAATAAAAAAAAAACAAACAATTTTACAACCGTAAAGACACAGGTAATAGAGATGTTGTAGTTAGCAGTCAATGATTTTGAAATAAGAAATATTTAAATATATTTAAGAAATATGTTTGAAATTTCTTCAATAAAATGGAGAAAAAGTTGTACAAAATAAATGAGAGTATAAAAATATCATTAGATGTTTATTGATGGAATGAATCAAATTGATAATCCACAAGTAAAAAAATCTAAAATGATCAAGTAAATAGATGAGTTTATTTACTTGTTTATTAGTAGATTGTGAAATTGCCTCTGTAAACTTTACAAACTGAGGGAGGAAGGAAGGGAGATAAATGAAAATAAGCCAAGCACACTCACCATTAATTATTAGGTCAGCTTGCTCTTGGACCCACTTCCTCATAGTTGTTTTCCTACTGTCCCAGAAGCATGAAAACCTTGTTACAAGGTTATAGATCATCTTAACTGCCCTATAGACAACAACTTGAACATTGTGAAATGTAAAGTTTTCCATTTCAGATATTCTTTCAGGTCCCGCATACCAGTGAAACTATTGAAATAAGCTGGTCTGAAGGATTCCATGAGAAGCCGACTCACCAAAGAATGCAGTTTCCACATGCTGAAGATTTTATCCCCTTTACCCTGATCGATCAATGACCCCAATTTTCCAGCCCCTCACCCTACACAATCCCCTTAAAAATCCGAGCCCAGATCTCCTCAGGGACATGGAGTTGAGGGTCTCCTCCCATTTCCTTGCTTAGGTGCCCTTGGATACTTAAACTCTTTCTTTGCTGTAAACTCTGCTGCCTCAGTGTATTGGTATGTTACTACACAGCAGATGTAGGAAACTGTTGGTCCTGTAACAACTGGGTGCATGAGAAGACAAGATTAGTAAAGTGGAAAAGTGAAAAATAAAGAACATAACTGAATAGAAGCACAGAGAGTAAAAAGTACGGAAACCACAGAGCGGAGTTAAAGCATCAGACATTACATTATTCTAGTATTAGAATAATGTAACATACATCTTACTGATGTGCCAGGAAAAAAAGAGAGAATAAATCATAAATAATATTGAGGAGTTTACATCCAAGAATTTCTCCAAACCTTTTAAAGATATCAACCTTTATATCCAAACCTCAGGAAACCCAGAGTATTTAAAAAAGATAACCACACCTGGATATAAAGTGATAAATCAATGAAAACCAAAGACAGAGAAAAATCTTAAAAACAGTCTGAAGACAAGCTATATTTCTATTAAAACAAAAATTATTAATTTCTCAAGAAACCAGAAGATAATATAATGACATTGCTAGGTGTTGAAAGAAAATAATTACCAAATTATAATGTAATATACTGTCAAGCTATCTTTCAAAACTGCAGGTGAAATAAAGCATTTTCAGACAAACAAAAATGAAGAGAGTTTATCAGCATTCAGCTTGAACTAAAGAAGATAAATGAAGGGATTTTTTAGGCAAAAAGAAAAAAAAAGTTCAAAACACAGAAGAGCAGAAGAGAATAAAGAACAAAATGAGAGTAAATTCCTGTAATTCCAGCACTTTGGAAGGCTGAGGCAGGTAGATCACCTGAGGTTAGGAGTTCGAGATCAGCCTGGCCAACATGGTGAAACCCCATCTCTACTAAAAATACAAAAATTAGTTGGGCATGGTGGCACACACCTGTAGTCCCAGCTATTTGGGAGGCCGAGACAGAAGAATCACTTGAACCTGGGAGGCAGAGATTGCAGTGAGCAGAGATCACGCCACTGCACTCCTGCCTGGGTGATAGAGCAAGACTCCATCTCAAAAAAAAAAAAAGAGTAAATATGTTGGTTGATATAAATGAATATTAACTATAAAATATTACTGATGTGCCTAAATTATATGTAGAATTTAAATGTTTGACAACTATAATGCAAGAGGTCACAGTTTGGGAAAATAAGACTTACAGCTTCTAAGTTTTTAGCTGTATGAAGAAATTGGCAGCTTTCTTTGCCATTATCTCTGTGATTCTTCTAAATATCCATTATTGTTTTCTCACTGTCTGCCCAATGCCTTTTAGGTGATACTCGATGACTCTTAACCGCATTCCAATAGATGAACTCGCTTTCTATTAATAAAGATTATTTTGCTGCTTCCACTTTTATAGCTACAATTAAATTATAGACTATGTATAGTTTGAATATGTCCCCAAAAAGCATGCATTGGAAATTTAATCCCTAATGCAACAGTGTTAAGAGGTAGGGCCTAATGAGAATCAATTATGTCATGAGGCCAGAATGAATGGATTAAGGCCATTATTGCAAGAGTGGGTTTGTTATAAAAAAGGGGAGTTCAACCTCTTTTGGCTTTCTCTCTTCCCTCTCTTTGCCCTTGTACCATGAGATGATACAGCTAGAAAGTGTTTGCAAAATGCCGACACCTTTTTATTGAACTTCCCAGCTTCCAGAACTGTGAAGCAATACATATTTTCATTATAAATTACTCAGCCTTTAGTCTTCTGTTATAGTTGCAAAAAACAGACTGAGATAGATTATTACAAAAAAAATCTGTTTTTCTTCAGAAATGGCATATGGTAGACATGCATTATTTATACTGCAGTAACTTATGATGTGCCATTGCATTGTAAACTCTTAGCAGGTTCTTTTTCTTTATTCTGTATTAAAGCCAGACACTTCCTCAATTGGTATTGGCTTTCTTGATGTAGTTTCTAGACTTCTCACTTTTTGTTTGTTTTTCTCATCTGTGTATTATGAAAATATTGATGGCTATTGATATAGTCTTTCACATCTTCTCAAGGTTTGGCTGAAGTATACTACTTCATACCCTCTGAAACTCGAAAGTGGTTAATCTATAACCCTGTACAGATGGTATCAACTAACGTTTAGATTGTCTTGATCCCAAAGCAAAGATCTCAGAATAGAATGGCTCTTTTTATCATGGTTCATTTAATTTGTGGATGTTCAAAAGCAATATGGTTATTTTTTCAGATAACTGAAAAAGGAATTCAAACCTGTCTACATGTTGTCCTTGCACACTGAAAAAAAAAATCACAGTTAGAAAACACTTTACAGAACTTACACAATAGTTACAGGGAGATCAACGCACTATTTTCTAACATATTTTCTTCTGCTTTTGGTTTTTCACTCTTTCTTCTTGTCTTTTAGTACCAATGAAACAGAAAACTGGATTTAGTCTTGATTTTTTAATATAATTATTCCAATTATCCATTTTACTTCATTAAGTGTCACAGATAAAGATTTAGTATAATTTAGACCAGAAAAATAGTATTTAAAAAAACCAGGGTGTTTGAATAACTTAGTTTAAAAGTGCTCGTGTTTGCCTAAATATTCCAAATGAAGATCTTGTCTCTCTCAAATAAGCCTGACAATAAATAAAATAATGTTAAAAAATAAATATCAAACATATAAAAGGAAAAATAAAGCAAATCACATATCCAAAACAAATATTTCAAAAATGCATATCTAGCCAGAGGAAACTGTTTTAGGAAAATTATTTTATGAATTTAATTTTAATATTTTTTTCCAGTAATGAGAAACCTATTTTCCATATGGTTACTAATTTTTTTTTATATTCAATTACATTCTTGGAGGAAAGCTTCATTTGTTGTCATTTGTGGAACAATGCAGTCTCATCGTGGTGGCAGTTCAGAGTTCTGTGATTTCGACCTGACTTATTATGACACAGCTGTTTTAAAGAGTATCAAACACGATATCCCTCAATTCACTTCTCATTTATGTCTGAGCTTGGCTTAGCAATAGGCTCAGATCTGAGTATGCGATGTGAGTGTGGGTTGAGATTCAGGAAGGCTTAGATATGGAAGGGGAGTGAGACAAGGACAGAGGTGGGTAAATAAATGAGGTGGCCTCAGGGTGAGACGTGGATTACACATGAAATCATTGACTCATTTCAAAAGTGGAAAGACAGGAGAAAATAAAATTCAATTTGCTTCATTTAAAAAATTGTAGCTGTAGAATTGTATTATCCAAAAGGCATTAAAAATTCTAAATATTTTACTGTGGTTTTATTCTGTTTTTCTGTAAAAAGATGGTATGTCCTCTCAAAAACCAACAATTCAGTAAGCATAGCATTATGACAAGTAATTCTGAAAATGACAACCAAGTAATCAAGTTCTGTAAGTTTATGACCTATAAACAAATGAGAATGAGAAGTAAAATATACTCCTTGTTTTCCCTTGCTCTTACAATGTAATCTGAATTTCAGGAGTAACTTCTGAATGTATTTATAGTAGGCAGATGGTTCTGCTGCCTACTATTAGTTTGAAAAGAATAGAAGAAGGTATAGATAGGTGACTGGAGAAGGAAAACACTTTACTAAGCAGACATTAATAGAATGCAGATTTTTAAAGCAGATTTTAAATGCAGTTTTGAAAATGTTTACATAAAACTGTGCAAAAGAATTTCTCTAGTTTTTTCCTGTATTATTTAATGGTTGAAGACTGTAGACTTTTAATTTAATTAATTTAATTTTTTTTTTTTTTTTTCTGAGACGGAGTCTTGCTCTGTGGCCCAGGTTGGAGTGCAGTGGCACGACCTCGGCTCACTGCAAGCTCCGCCTCCCGGGTTCATGTCATTCTCCTGCCTCAGCCTCCTGAGTAGCCGGGACTACAGGCGCCCGCCACCAAGCCCGGCTAATTTTTTGTATTTTTAGTAGAGACGGGGTTTCACCATGTTAGCCAAGATGATCTCAATCTCCTGACCTCCTGATCCACCCGCCTTGGCCTCCCAAAGTGCTGGGATTACAGGCGTGAGCCACCACGCTCGGCTGTAGACTTTTTTTTCTTTGTTTTAACGGTAAAAATATACCACTTCAAAACTTGCGGTGACAATTCCAACTGGATTAGCCAAACCACATGGAATAACGTGTTTTGTTTTCTTTTGTTTTTGTTTTTAAAAAAACCGTATAGTTTATTTTGAAGAAAATATGGTTACCGTTAATGTTGTTTTTTATTTTCTTTCAATCTCCTATCTGATTCAAGTAATGAATTTTAAGTTTCTGTTTAGTAAGTTTATTGCAAATGTGCCAAAATTTGACATCTGCAATTCTTAGTATACGCTATGTTAAGAAAAACAAAGTGTTATTTTAATTAGGTATGATTTCAGCCTCATAAACAAAATCATGAAGTATTGTTTTCCTTTTGCTTCCCAGGAATAGATGTTCATCCAGATTATAGTTCTCAAATAGGTAAGCATATTAGAACTGACATTCACTTGGGAAACTTCTAAAATTGTAAATCCTTCCTTTCTCTCTTCAACACTCTTTCCAAGTTTCTTCCAGGTATTTTGCTATATCTTATGTTAAGCACAATTGCCAGCCATTGCAGTATGTTCTGCAGATACAAGGTCCGTGGACTACTACACTTACCTTCAAAGACTTTTAGTTTCTTTCAATTCTGATAAGAAAATAAATGACATGATACAGTGGGATAAGTGCTATGATGGGTAAAATGAACTTTATGAAGACAACCTCTCAAACAAATTTATGCGATAAGGCAACTTATCAGAGGAAGTGAAAGCTAAGTTGAGGGCTGAAAGATGACTATAACTAGTTATAAAAGGGGATTTTATGTGTGAGGGTGTATGTATTTAGGAGTGTGGTTTGAATTTGAAGATTGTTGTAAAGAACATTTTAAGCAAATGTGTATTCTAAGAATATGCAAAAGTATGAAGGAAAGAGTCAGGATATATTGAATACATTATTGTAGTTTCAAAAAATGGTGCATGATTAATGAAGTGAGAGAAGATATTTAGGAGATTGAGGCTGATTATAAAGAGCTGGAGGAAGAAGTTCACCCTTTATCCTGAGAAGATAAAGTGAAAACTTTAAATAACAGACATCATATTTGTGGTTTTGAAAAAATTATTGATAACAGAGAAGCAAGAGGCTGGAGGCAATTAGACAGTAATGTAGTGTCTTAGTCAATTTGTGCTGTGATAACAAAATGCCTGAAAGTTAGTAGTTCATAAAGAGTAGAAAATTATTTTCTCACCATGTTGGAGTCTGCAAAGTTCAAGATCAAGGTGCCAACAAATTCAGTCTGGTGAGAGCTGCTCTCTGCTTCCAAGGTGCCTTTTGCTGTGTCCTCACATGGTGGAAGGTAGAAGAGCAAGCTAGCTGAACACTGTGTAAAGTCTCTTTCTTTTACAAGATCTTTAATCTCATTCCTGAGGAAGGAGCCCTCAAGGCCTAATCAACTCTTACAGTCCCCACTTCTTAATACTTTCACATTGGCAACACCTGAATTTTGGAGAAGGCACCTTCAAACCATAGCATGTAGTAATCCAGGTGATAAATTATGGTAAAAAAAAATCATGAGAGTGTTAATGAAGAAAAGATTATGGAAACAAAATATTGAGCTCATATTTGTCTCATCTGGATGTGTGGAACATTTTAATAAAGTATTTTAGATATATTTTTACTCTGTCTACCACCCAGAAAATTTTCCTGAACAGTTTATAACATGAAGTATCTTGCTTCATGTAATACTTATAATTAATATATTTTAATAAATTATTTCAATAAAAATATTCATATGTTTTTCTTTAAGAAAACACCTCTCATGATTCCTTAACCCTCTCCAAGTACTTCCCATGTTCTGTTCCCTTCAAAGGCAGATTTCTCAAAATTTACACTACCTTAATTGTCTGACTTTTATTTACTTGTTAATCTACTCTTGGATTCTGCTCCCAATACTTCCCTTGCCCATAATTGCTCATAATGACGTCTACATTGGAATAGTCAGTGGATGTACTTCTGCCGTCATTTGATCACTCTGTTATGGAAACATTTGCTTCCCTTGAAACTATGACCTTGTTTTTTACCTATCTCTTTTGCTTCTCTGTCTCAATCTCTTGTCCTAGATGCTCCTCTTCTTACTAACCTCCAGCTACTGAAGTTCTTCAGGGCATGCATATCTCTTCTTTCTTCTAATTTGTCTCCTAATCTAATTAATTTTATAATTCCAAAAAATATCAGTGTGGCAATACATGAACAGATTATAGCTATTCTAGTTAAATTTTCTTATTTGAATTGTAAATTCTTGTGTTCAAAAACTTATTCGATATATCCATTTGATTGGTTATAAAGATCCCAAGAGTTTACAGAGGCACTAATCCTATTTACGAGGGCCCCTTCCCTATGATTTACTCACCTTCGAAATGTTGCATCTCTTAATAGTATCACGTTGGGGATTGGATTTCAATATATAAATTTTAGAAGGACACAAACATTCGGATTATAGCAAGAAACAATAATATTCTACTAAGCAGGTAACAGCTCGTATATACCTCAGTTTATGACTTAATAACTTAATATAGATGTAGTAGTCCTTCAGAAATTTGTCTTTGGATAAGAAGTTAAATCATATGTTTTGGGTGACTATTGCTAAAAATAAATTCCAAGTACTTTCTAAATTAGGAGGGATAATTCTTCTTTGAATTATATACTCCATTAAAACACTTTAGAGCTGCAAAAATAAAAGAAATTGATAACAATGAGTTTTTTTAGATCACCCAGGCATAAATAAAGTATACTCAGCTATAAAAATGACTAAACAAGGACTTGATGATTTTTCATAATTGATGTATGCTACTTGTATTTTCATTGCTTCATACGCTACTTGTAATTTCAGGAATGCTGCGTTCTAAGAGAATAAATTTTGCTTTAAAAGATATGAGAATATGACTGGGTGCTGTGGCTCACGCCTGTAATCTCAGCACTTTGGGAAGCCTAGGTAGGAGGATAATTTGAGCCCAGGAAATCAAGACTAGACTGGGCAACATGGTGAAACTCTGTCTGTGCAAAAATACTTGGTGACATGTGCCTTTAGTCCCATCCACTCAGGAGGCTGAGGTGGGAGAATCACTTGAACCCTGGGAGGTTGAAGTTGCAGTGAGCTGAGATTGTGCCACAGTACTCCAGTCTGGGTGACAGAGTGAGACTCTGTCCCAGCCCCAAAAAAGAAAAAAAACATAAGAGAGTAAGAAATTAAAATAAAAGCTTTTATGACTTACATTTCCTTCCCTGGATCAAGGAAAACTGTTTAAAAAAGCAGGGTAGGCAGATACAAGGGATGTTAGGTGAAGAGGCTATTGCTGCATAGGAGGGGAACATATCTACGGTGACAGATGAGGTGGCAGCTACATTTCACCTCTTGAGAGAATATCTGGACTATTTTCAACCCACTTGATACCTAAGAACTCAGTTTTACCTAACCATATGTGTTAAAATAGTATCACACTATTAAGGTCCCCTGTTGCTCATCCAAACCTCACTATCCCCATGAAACATGGGACTCTCCTAATTACTCCTCTATATTATCATGCACCGCCTCTGATGACATTAACACAGAAGTCCTCAACATGTTACAGATTGTTGTGCACTGCAGTAGCTGTTTTATGTGAGAGATCTAGGTCTTGGTAAGTTATGTGCATTCTTATCACCACGTTCTCTTGCCCAGAATGGCTGGTCCGAAGAGTGAACACGTAACTGGTGGAAGATCAATTGCTCTCCCTTTTTTGGCATTGACATATAAAACAATGTTTTCATCTAGGATTTGTGGACTGAGATTATCAGTAGCCATGTTCCACACCCTAGGAACACACAGAGACAAAACAAAACAAAACAAAACAAAAATCTAACTAGAAAGAGATAGAGTCCCCAGTCCCCAGTCCCAATTCCTAAATTCCTGGTGTGCAGCTCTTCCTTGACACCTGTCAGCTGTTTGAGTGTATTTACTTGTATATAAACTAATAATTTTGTTGTTTTGCTCCATTTGTTATGGGTTGATTTTCTGTTGTTTGCCAGCTAATGGATCCTAATAAATACATTAATATAAAAGCTGAGAAATGCGGCTAAAAAAAGTAATGTGTCAAATCCAATTAGATGATGTGAGAACATAACATTTAAATTATTTTCTTTATCTCCTATATGTCATGACTCATAAAATTGAGAGAAATAACATACCACAATAAATTTGGAATAAGTCTGAATTCTGTGTCCAAGCACTTTGGTGTACTCTGTGCATATATGTGACAATAATCTATTATTACGCTTAAGAATAGGTATTAATTGCAGTATTTGAAGAGTAAAACTCTACAAGTTGATGAGTTATCAGTAACTTGTATTTCTAGTTGGATCTGCACTAGGAGATGAGTTTCATAATGGGGCTATCATTTTGCGAAACGCAATAACAGTTAATTAAAAACACATTATTAAGAGCCAAATAATCCTTAACAAAACAAAAAACTCCAGTGTGAATTT
The DNA here is from genome assembly GCF_000951035.1 of Colobus angolensis palliatus. NCBI lineage: Eukaryota > Metazoa > Chordata > Mammalia > Primates > Cercopithecidae > Colobus > Colobus angolensis. Next base: position 4,383,086 of record NW_012115311.1, on the reverse strand, counting down.
AAAGCACTATATCCATGTGAAGGGAAAATACAGTTCTGGAGTTCTCAGAAGTGTGTTCAATGTGGGATTGATTATAGTTTCTCACTTCACCAGTATAAAGAATGAGCAGGAAGATTTGAAGTAGGAAGCGACGTGTGTGTACATGGAGTGGGCTGGTACAGTCAGGGGCTAATCATGGTTGGCTAACATGGAGAGTCTTTGAAGGAGAACTGACTAAAATACAACTTGTAAACTCTTAGGCATTCTCCTGTGACTAATAGCCACCACCAGATGTGTCCAGATGACAACAGCTTGAAAAGATTCTGAGACCATTTTTTTCCCCCTCCAAATGTGTTGTTTACAGCTTTATTGTCTACGAATGATTATTACAAATGGAGAGAAATTGGATGGAGTCACAATTGGAAACACTACAATTCTGATTCAGGAGAAATATTTGAAAGGCCTTTCAAAAATTTTTAAATAAATCTATTTCAGTCATTCATTAAATGTAATCCATATGAAACGTTAGGAGCCATGGGGATACAAGGATGAGAAGAAAATGTGGCATTTTATCTAACGTCTAAAATTTTGTAGGAAAGATGACATAATACAGCTTCATGTTTGCTGAACAAACTAATTCTGGAGAGAGACAAGATTAGCTAAAATATGTGACAAAAGAGAGGTTTCACCAAAGCACTCTGTGAGATCAGAAGAGAATGAGGTGCTTTGTCTAGGCATATCCACATGGGTACCTGGGACGATGTGGGACTTGACAGGAGTCTTCAACATAAAGAGGAAAGAAATATCGGAAATATTATGCCAAGCTTGTCTGGGAAATGGGGAGTAATACAATTTATGTCAGCATGTACAGTATTTGTCAACTCTTAGAATGATGTTAAGTTAGTATTAATTTTCCAAGGGCATTTTAAATGTCTGAATAGAAGTGTAGACTTTCTTCTATAGTTAAGTGAAAGTGTTCAAAATCACTGAGCAATGGAGTGACGTTATCAGAGCAGGGTTTTAGAAATAAAAATGAATTGAATTTTTACAAATGAAATAAGAGCAAGAGACACTCTAAGTAGGAAGTCCAGTTGGGAAATTTGCCATAGTCTAGAAAGCAAATCATAAGGATCCAAAGGATTGTAATGGGAGCAAAGGCCAGATTCAGGGAAAACTGAAAAATAAAACAAATGCAGCAAACAGCAGGACAGGACTAGAAGGCAGGCTCTTCACTAAGACACTCTTAAAGTCTTCATGTGTATGCCCATGTGTTCCTGATACCACTGGACTTTTCATTCTTGTCTTGCGCCGGTTTTCAAGAGAGTTCTTCCAGCTTTTTCCCATTCAGTTTGATAATGGCTGTGAGTTTTTCATAGATAGCTGTTATACTTTTAAAATATGTTCCTTTAATGCCTAGTTTGTTGAGGAGTTTTAACATGAAGGAATGTTGGATTTTATTGAAAGCCTTTTCTGCATCTATTGAAATAATTATGTGGTTTTTGCTTTTATTTTGTCTATGTGACAAATCACATTTAATGATCTGCATATGTTGAAGCAACCTAGTATCCCAGGAGGAAAGCCTACTTGATCATGATGCATTAGCTTTTGATGTGATGCTGGATTCGGTTTGCTAGTATTTTGTTGAAGATTTATGCATCAATGTTCATCAAGGATATTGATCTGAATTTTTTTTTCATCGTTGTGTATCAGGATGATGCTGGCCTCATAGAATGAGCTGGTGAAGAATTAATCCTCCTCAATTTTTGGTGTAGTTTCAGTAGGAATGGTACTAGTTATTTATTCTTTTACTTCTGGTAGACTTTGGCCATGAATCTGTCTGGTCCTGGGCTTTTTTGGTTTGTAGACTTTTTATTACTGATTCAACTTTAGAACTCATTATTGGTCTGTTCAGGGATTCAGTTTCTTCCTGATTTAGCTTTGGAAAGTTGTGTGTGTCCAGGAATTGATCCATTTCTTCTAGATTTTCTAGTATGTCTGCATAGAGGTGTTCAAAGTAGTCTCTGATACTTTTTTTTTTTATTTCTGTGGGGTCAGTGGTAGTGTTCCCCTTTTTATCTCTTATTGTGTTATTTGGATCTTCTCTCTTTTTTATTAGTCTAGCTAACAGTCTGCATATCTTTTTTTTTTTTAAAGAACCAATTCCTGCATTCATTGATGTTTTGTATGGTTTTTCACATCATCTCACTTTCCTTCACTTCAGCTGTAATTTCGATTAGTTCTTGTCTTCTGCTAGCTTTGGGGTTGGTTTATTCTTGCTTCTACAGTTCTTCTAGTTGTGATGTTAGGTTGTTAACTTGGAATCTGTCCAACTTTTTGGTGGGGGCATTTAGTGCTGTAAATTACACTGTTAGTACTGCCTTACCTGTGTCCGAGAGATTCTGGGGTATTGTATCTTTGCTCTCATTAGTTTCAAATAATTTCTTGATTTCTGCCTTAATTTCATTATTCATCAAAAAATCATTCCAGAGCAGGTTAGTTTCCATATGATTGTATGGTTTTGAGTGATTTTCTTTGTGTTGATTTCTATTTTTATTGTGCTGTCGTCCAAGAACATGGTTGGTATGAGTTTGGTTCTTTTGCATTTGCAAAAGATTGTTTTATGTCCCGTTGTGTGTTCAGTTCAGGTACTGAATGTTTGTTAATTTTCTGCTTCTATTATGTGTCTAATACTGTCAGTGGGGTGTTGAAATCTCTCATTATTATTGTGTGGGAATCTAAGTCTCTTCATAAATCTCTAAGAATTTGCTTTATTAATCTGGGTGCTATGTTGGGTGTGTATATATTCAGGATAGTTAGATATTCTTTTTGAATTGAATCCTTTACCATTATTGGTGCAATGGTCATTGTGGTTTCAGACCGTGAATTTTAGATCAGTATAACTAAGCTCAAACACATCTTTACTAATCAAAATAGGAAGCATTATAATCAACACATTTTTGCCAATGAGAAATAATGTTCATCAAGGATAATGTTCATCAAGGAAATAAGTTTGTTTATTCCTGTAGTGTAAAAATCTGTGCTTTGGGATTTGACAAACTCTTGGAAAGCATTTTCTGCATCTTGCTTGTTGTGAAAGCATTTTCCCTGCAAAAAGTTGTTGGGATGCTTGAAGACATGGTAGTTGGTTGGTGAAAGGTAAGGTCAATATGGCAGATGAAGAAAATTTCATAGCCCAGTTTGTTCAACTTTCGAAGTGTTGGTTGGAAAACATGCAGTTGGATGTTGTCATGGAGAAGAATCGGCCCCTTTCTGTTGACCAATGCTGGCTGCAGGCGATAGAGTTTTCAGTGCATCTCATCAACTTACTGAGCTTACTTCTCATATAATGGTTTCAGTGGGATTCAGAAAGCTGTAGTAGATCAGACTGGCAGCAGACCACTAAACAGTGACCATGACCTCTTTTTGGTGCAAGCTTGGCTTTGGGAAGTTCTTTGGATCTTCTTATCAGTCCAACCACTGAGCTGGTCATTGCCGGTTATCGTGTAAAATCCACTTTTTGTCACACGTCACAATCCAATTGAGAAATGGCTCATTGTTGCTGTGCAGAATAAGAGAAGATGACATTTCAAAATGACAAGTTTTTTATTTTTGTTCAGCTCATGAGGCATCAATAACTGGGTACTTATGGAGCTTTTTCACCTTTCCAATTTGCTTCAAATGCTGAACGATCATAGAATGGTTGATATTGAGTTCTTCGGTAACTTCTTGTGTAGTGTGAGAGGATCAGCTTTGATGATCACTCTCAATTTACCATATCCTTTGAAAAACTTCTTGAACCACCACTGAACTGTACATTTGTTAGCAGTTCCTGGGTCAAATATGGTGTTGATGTTGTAAGTTGTCTCCGTTGCTTTATGACCCATGAACTTGAATAAAAAAATCGCTCAAATTTTCTTTTAGTCTAACATCATTTCATAGCCTAAAATAAACAGCAAGTAATAAGTCATTAGCAAAAAACCACAAGGTGAGAAATGCCCATTAAAATGATGTATAACATAACCACATTTATTTAGGAATATATCCTAATATCAAACAGCAATTTCCAACCATGCAAAAACTGCAATTACTTTTGCACTCACACAGTATAATGCTCTTCTTTATCTTTTAAAAATCTTTGTTGGTTTAAAGCCCATTTTATCTAAAATTAGGATATCAGTCCCTGCTTTTTCTGTTTTCCATTTGCTTGGTAGATTTTTCTCCATCCCTTTATTTTGAGACTATGGGTGTCACTGCATATAAGATTGGTCTCTGGTGATATCATACCATTGGGTTTTGCTTCTTTATCCAGCATGTCACTGTGTCGTTTAAGTGGGGCATTTAGCCTGTTTACATACAAGGTTAATATTGATATGTGCAGATTTGATCCCATCATTGTATTGTTATTAGGTTGACTGGTTTGTGTGATTGCTTTATGGTGTCATTGGTCTGTGTACTTCTGTGTGTTTTTTTAGTGACTGGTAATCATCCTTTCTTTTAATATTTAGGGCACTTTTCAGGACCTCTTACAAGGCAGGTTTGGTGAGCATTTGCTTTGCTCAGCATTTGCTTGTCTGTGAGGATCTTATTTCTCCTTCACTTACGAAGCTCAGTTTGGCAGGATACAAAATTCCTGGTTGGAAATTATTTTCTTTAAGAATGCTGAATATAAGCTCTGAATCTCTTTCTGGCTTGTAGTGTTTCTCCTGAAAGGCCAGCTGTTAGCCCGATGGGCTTCCCTTTTAAGTGACCTGCCCCTTCTCTCTAGCTTCCTTTAACATTTTGTTCTCTCATTTTGACTTTGTAAAATCTCATTATTGTGTCTTGGAGATGGTTCTCCCAGAGGTTCTCTGCATTTTCTGAATTTGAATATTGGTCTGTCTAGCAAGGATGGGGAAGTTTTCATGGATGATATCCTGAAAAATATTTTCCAAGTTGCCTGCTTTCTCCCCATCTCTTTCAGGAATGCCAATGAGTTACAGGTTTGGTCTCTTTACATAATCCCATATTTCTCAGAGGTTTTGTTTATTATTTTTTATCCTTTTTTCTTCATTTTTTGTCTGAGCTATTGCAGAGAGTCAGTCTTGAAGCTCTGAGATTCTTTCCTCAGCTTAGTCTATTTTGCTGTTAATACTTGCAATTTCATTATGTAACTCTTTTACTTTGTTTTATAGCTCTCACTCTCAAATCAGTTTGTTTCTTAATGCTTTGTTTTTGTTTTTGTTTGTTTTTTTTTTGCTTCCTTGGCTTTCTGTGTTCTCATGAATGTTGATCAACTTTGTTTTTATCCTTATTCTGAATTCTGTTTCTGTCATTTCAGCCATTTCAGCTTTAGAACCACCCTTGCTGGGGAACTAGTGTGGTCATTTGGAGAAAAGAAGTTACTCTGGCTTTTTGAGTTGTGAGAGTTTTTGCACTACTTTTTTCTCATCTGTGTGAGCTGGTGTTCCTTTAACTGTGGCATAAATTCAGTACAGTCAGTAAACTTCTTTTCTAGATGGTTTCAGAAGGCCGAGACTTTGTGCAGGCTGTTTATTTGCAGATGAATTATTGTCTTTGGTTTCACAGGGGGTATATTGTAAAGTATTTTTGGTGTTGATATTTTGGACTATGATCCAGTAGATGGCACTTAAGCATAATGGCCAGTCAGTAGACTCTTGCACAGTCATATGACTTCTCTGTATTTCCTCATGATTTCAGTCATGCTCCCTCTCAATGCTCCTGAAGTGTGGGCTCATCTCTCACTTGAGTGCTGGCTTCAGATCTCAGCTTGGTACTCCCAGGTTACACACCACAGCTCTGGGGTGATCTCAGGCTTTCTGTTCCCTCCCCAACTTGGAAGCAGCAGGAGAAGGGACCCTAGAAGTAGTTGTGGCATAGGGTCTTTCACTTGTCTCTTGGGGGTCCACCACAGAGAAATATGGAGCCACTATCAATCAGTGTGATTGGTCCAGGATGGGGCATCTCTGCTAGGCCCAAACTGGTTGAGCCTTGCCTGGTGACTAGTGGCAGTGGGGTGGTGTAGCAGGGAGACCTGGGAAAGACAGGCTTCCTCTCCTCGTTAGAGTGGCTGCATCTTGCTGAATGTGTGTGTAAAGCACTCAGGGTCTTTGCCTCTTCCCTGGTCTGAGGGCAAGGGCAGTACCGCTGCAGTGGAAGTTGTAGTGGGGCTTTCAGTTGCCTCTGGGAGCTCCACCTCTGAGAAACAAGGAGTTGCTGCTACTGGGAATATTCAGCCAAGGGGTGGGGCAGTTGCTCTACTGACCCCAGTTGTGGGCTCTGCTTGGTGAAAAGTGGGGGAATGAGGGCTCACAGACAGAAGAGACGGTTCTCCTCTCTGTATGCTGACTGTAGTGTTCTGGTAGTTCAGGTGAACTCCTCAAAGTCTTTGTTTCTTCTTATATCAAAGGCAGCAGGGGCAGGACCATTGTTGTGGCAGTAGTAGAGGCACTGTCACTTGCCTCTGGGAGCCTCTTAGGGAAACACAGAGCCACTAGCAGTGGCAATGTTCAGGCAGGGATGGAGTAGTTGTTCTTGGTACCAAGCCAGGGGCCCTGCCTGGTGAGGAGAGAAGGTGAGGTCTCACAGGGAAGACAGACTGGACTCCTTTTCAAATGAGCTACCATATACTGGTGGTGCCAGAATAACAATTAGGCTCTTTATTTCTTCTCTCACCCAAGGGTGGTTAGGGCAGTACCATTGCAGCTGCAATGGCAGAGGTGTTGTGGATTCTCTCTGGGAATTCCTTTTCAGAGAAATGCAGAGCTGCTTCTGACTGAAATGTTCAAGGGGGAGCAAGGGAATTGTGCTGGAGTCGGGAGGTCCCATCCAGTGAAGAGAAGCAAGGACAGAAACCCACAAGGAAAACAGTCTGCCCACTTTTCTGTGGGATGGCTGCACTGTGCTGGGGAGCCATGCCACTGCCTACTCACCTCATACTCCCCAGAACTCACAGGGTATAGTGGCAAGGGCTGTGAGACAGCAAGAATGGCATCTGGCTTCTCACTCTCAGAGCTCTGTCCCAGGAAAGTGCAGAGCTGCTACTGGCCCAAGATCCTTGGTTGGATGTGGCTGGAGTCCCAGTTTGTTAGGTCTTGCTCCATGAGGAGAAGGAGGAGCCATTTAGGAGCCACATAAAAAATAGCCTGACTGCTTTTCCATGGGATGGCTACGCTGCAGTGGAGATCCACGCCTCTCCCTAATCACTACTCGAGACTGAAGGCTATGGAGGCAGGGGCTGCAAGACAGCAAAAATGCTGGCCAGTCTCTCTTTCTGGGAGCTTAATCCCAAGGAAGTACAGAGCTGTTATCTGCAGAGAACCCAGAGGGTTGGTGGCTGGAGACCCAGGCAGGTGGGCCTTAGCCTGTGAGATGCATTGGAGGTGAGGCTTGCAGTCCATTGCTGTTCAAGACCCTGGATTTAGTTCTTTTTCTGGGGCATGTGAGACAGCCTGTCCTCCTCCACAGCCAGAGTTGCCACCACTAATTCTGGGATGTCCAGGGAGTCAAGGCTCCAGGGACTCTGCATGTGCCTGAGCGGCAGCTCTGCCCATATTCCACATAGCTCTCTGTGTTGGTCTGGGGCCCCTGGTTGGGGGCTCACTGGGCATCTCCTGAGTTCAGGGTTGCAAAGGTCCATGGAAGAATTGTGGGTCCCCAGGGACTCTTACCCATTCATCATTTTCCCATGTTGAGGAAGCCTCCCCTGACTTTGTGATAGTCTTGGGTAGGTGGTCATCCTGTCTTGCTCCTTTTGATTCTCCTTAGGTCGAGTTGTTTCCTTGATGAATCCCAGTGTGTCTACCTAGATGCTCCAGTTGAAGACCTAGTAATTAAAGGTATTCTTTATTCAATGAATATTGTAGTATAAACTATTATTTTCTGCCTCAGTCTTTCAAGACTCTAAAAATTAATTGTTCTAATGCTGCTCCTATGTTTGGCAAGAAAATTGGTTAGAGAAATGTAGTTAGAGAAATAGTAGAAGAAAATCCATTGATTTTATTTTCCTCT
>NW_012115311.1:4343612-4373964 GCF_000951035.1 Colobus angolensis palliatus | reverse complement strand
ACCTCTTTTTCTTTATAAATTACCCAGCCTTGGGTATTTCTTCATAGCAGTATAAAAATGGACTAATACAGTAAATTGGTACTGGTAGAGTGGGGTACTGCTATTAAGATACCTGAAAATGTGGAAGCAACATTGGAACTGGGTAACAGGCAGAGGCTAGAACAATTTGGAGGGCTCAGAAGAAGACAGGAAGATGTGGGAAAGTTTGGAACTTCCTAGAGACTTGTTGAATGGCTTTCACCATAATGCTGATAGTAATATGGACAATAAAATCCAGGCTAAGGTGATCTCAGATTGAGATGAGGAATCTGTTGGAAACTGGAGTAAAGGTCACTCTTATTATGCAAAGAGATGTGCTGCATTTTGCCCCCACCCTAGAGATCTGTGGAGAGATGATTTAGGGTATCTGGTGGAAGAAATTTCTAAGCAGCAAAGTGTTCAAGAAGTAACAGGGCATAAAAGTTTGGAAAATTTGCAGCTTGATGATGTGGTAGAACAAAAAGTCCATTTCCTGGGGAGAAATTCAAGCCACTGCAGAAATTTGCATAAGTAATGAGGAACCAAAGGGTAATCCCCAAGACAATGGGGAAAATGTCTTCAGGGCATATGAGAGAACTTCACAGCAGCCCCTCCCATCACAGGCTCAGGGACCTGGGAGGAAAAAATGATTTTGTGAGCATGGTTCAGGACTTCCTTCCTGTGTGCAGCCTAGGGACTTGGTGCCCTGTGTCCCAGATGCTCCAGTCATGGCTAAAAGTGGCCAAGGTACAGCTCGGGTCATTGCTTCAGAAAGTGCAAGTTGCAAAGTCTTGATAGCTTCCACGTGGTGTTGGTCCTGTGAGTACACAGAAGTCGAGAATTGAGTTTTGGGAACCTCTGCCTAGTTTTCAGAGGATGTATGGAAACACCTGGATGTCTAGGCAGAGGTGTGCTGCAGGGGTGGAGTCCTCATGGAGAACCTCTGCTAGGGCACTGCAGAAGGCAAATGTAGGGTGGGAGCCTCCACACAGAGTCCCTATTGGGATACTTCCTTGTGGAGCTGTGAGAAGACAGCCACCATCCTCCAGATCCCAGAATGGTAGATCCACTGAAAGCTTGAACTGTGCACCTGAAAAAGCCACAGACACACAATGCCAGCCCAGGAAAGCAGCCAGGAGGGAGGCTGTACCCTGCAAAGCCACAGGGGCAGAGCTATCCAAGGCTGTGAGAGCCCACCTCTTGTATCAGCATGACCTGGATGTGAAACATGGAGTCAAAGGAGATAATTTTGTAGTTTTAAGATTTGACTGCCCCACTGGATTTTTGGCTTGCATGGGACCTGCAGCCCCTTCATTTTAGTCAATTTCTCCCATTTGGAATGGCTGTATTTACGCAATACCTGTACTCCTATTGTATCTAGGAAGTAACAAACTTGCTTTTGGTTTAACAGGCTCATAGGCAGAAAGAACTTGCCTCGTCTTAGATGAGACTTTGGATATAGACTTTTGAATAAATGCTGAAATGAGATAACATTATGGGGGACTCTTGGGAAGGCATGGCTGGTTTTGAAATGTGAGGACGTGAGATGTGGGAGGGGCTGGGGATGGAATGATATGGTTTGACTTTGTCCCAACCCAAATCTCATCTTGAATTGTAGCTCCCACAATTCCCATGTATCCTAGAAGAGATCCAATGGGAGGTAATTTAATTGTAGGGGTGGGTTTTCCCCTCCTGTTCTCATGGTAGTGAATAAGTCTCATGAGATCTGATGGTTTTATAAAGGGCAGTTCCTCTAAACATGTTCTCTTGCCTGCCACCATGTAAGATGTGCCTTTGCTACTCCTTCACCTTCTGTGATAATCTTGAGGCCTCCCTAGCCGTGGGGATTATGAGTCCATTAAACCTCTTTTTCTCTGTAAATTACCCAGTCTTGGGTATTTCTTCGTAAGTAGTAAAAAAAAAAAAATTGGCTAATACACCTTTTATCTTTTAGACTTTTCTTTATTTTTGTAACTTTTTGTGAGACTTCATAAAAGTTTAGAAAATGCATTAGTTAATTGCGTTATTGCTAAAAGTGAAAGTCATCTAGCAGTCTTATTCACATATGGCCTAGTTTTTCAAGAGTTTTTCAGAACCTAGGTTGGCTAGAAAATCACCAGTCTTTTCTCATTATATTGTAGAAATTTCATCAATGAGTATTATCAGATGTTGTGTAAGACCTTACAAAGACCCCACAGAGGTAAAGGCAATAATCCTATTTGTAAAAAAACAAATTGATAACAAAAAACAAAACAAAACAAAACAAACTAAAAAGTACTTGAAACTTCAAGAAATGTTTTTCCAATAATTGAAAATAAATAGCTGTTCAGATGAATATAAAAAATAAATCTCAATAAATTAAATTCAGCTGCCATTTTTGAATAAGTAATTGGTATATGTTTGAGTATGTGTGCATATTGTGTAACAATGATACTGGCTGTAAGATAGCTCATATTGGGTTCTTTTTCTGCTACCTATAATAGATTTGTGAGTGTCTTCAACATTTTCCAGTCTGGTTCCTCTTATATTTAGCATTTTCTAGTTGGCTGCTCCTATGTAAAGGTGCAGCTTATAATTATAAAATGGAGTTAATGTAACTAAATGCCATGGCAGAGGATGTTGCACTTCTGCAAAATGGAATAACAGGGACCATATTTTCTCTTCTGAGTAAAACAATTTTTAAAAAACAAAAATAAATTTAAAAAACAGAGCTGGGAGCAGTGGCTTACACCCTATAATCCCAACACTTTGGGAGGATGAGGTGGACGGATCACTTGAGGTCAGGGGTTTGAGACCAGCCTGGCTAACATGGCAAAATCCCATCTCTACTAAAAATACAATAATTAGCCAGGTATGGTGGCATGTGCCTGAATTCCCAGCTGCTCAGGTGGCTGAGACACAAGAATTGCTTGAACCTGGAAAAAATATAAAGAACAGTTTTCAAAATGCGGGGCATCAGACAATGAATCACAGTGATTCTTTGGATATAAAAAGAAATGTGAGATGAGCCCTGTGATTGCCCCCAGCTTTCTGTCTTTTCCTAGGCTGTAGTGCAGTAAGGGGAAATCCAGGTGAATCTTGGCAGACAAGATGGAGCTGAGCATTGAAGGAGGCCAAGAATATATAGTTCATAGTACTAAGAACCAGAGAGGATAGAGCTGTAGAGAGACAGAGAACTCTAGAGATCTGTAGAGGGTTCACCTAAGTATTCAGCAGAATACTGATCAACACATGCATATGAGAAAACTAATAAAGGTCAGAGAAAGAAGCATCTGAAAAATTAGAGAAAACAGTTTCTCACATAAAGCCTTAAATAGCACCTATTCCCACCATCTAGATTTTGAAACTTCACAATTCACTGGAAATTGGGAATAGTTCTAAGAAGAGTCATGCCTAAGTTGGAGGGAATAATTAACTCCAGATTATACATAGGTCTGACTCTGCTCAATAAATCTTAAAAACAAGACCCCAGTGAATTAAACTCTTTCCATAACCAAACTACATCTTAGAACAAAGTGCAAGAATATTTATAGAAGTACAAAAATATCCAGCACCCAGCAAGGCAAAATTTACAATGTTTGGCAATCAAAGATTACCAAGCTTGAAAAGAAACAGGAAAATACGGTGCAAAATGAGGAAAAAAAATAACCAACTAAACTTATCCAGATCTGGCACAATTGTTAGAATTAGCAGAAGACATTAAACAGTTACTATAATTATAGTCCATATGTTCAAAAAATTATGTAGAGACATGAGACACAAACACACACTCACAGTTTAGAAACTAAAAAATAAAGATCAAATTGAAGTCAAATTAAGTAGATGAAAGGCAATGACACATATTATGGTGGAAATCAGCAAAACAGAAAACAGGAACACGATACCGAAAATTCATGAAACCAAACGATTGTTTTTTGAGCAAAATCAACAAATTGATTGAAGGCTTAGTAGACTGGTTAGGGAAATAAGAGAGGGCACAAATTACCAGTTTCAGGAATGAGAGAGGTAGTATCACTAAAGATATTTGAAGGATAATAATGGAATATTTTGAACAATACAATAAATTTGACAATTGTGTGAAATAGACAAGTTTCATTCCTTGAAAGACACAAACTACAAAATCTCACTCAAGAAAAAATAAGTAATCAGCATAACCTTTTATTTATTAAATAAAGAGAATTTGTAGTTAGAAACCTTCCCTCAAAGACAATTGCAGGCCTAGATAACTTCACTGGTGAATTCTACCAAACATTTAAGGAAGAAAACAACAAACTTAAAGTTGAAAGACTGAATGCTTTTTTCTAAGATCATGAAGATTCAACATGTCTACTCTTACCACTTCTACTCGATATTGTTCCACTATTCAACATCAACCTGTGACAGAAGAAAAGAAAATTTAAAGAGCATCCAGATCACAGAGACAGAGGTAAAATTATCTTTATTTGCAAACAGCATAATTATCTATGTATAAAATACTATATAATCTTACTAGAATTAATCTAATACTAGAATTAAACCTTGAATTTAACAAAGTTACAGAATACAAGATGAAAATACAGAAAGTAAATAATCAGAAATTTAAATAAAAACAATGCCATTTGTAATTCCATCAAAAATATTAAATATTTAGGGAGAACTTGACAAAAGATGTGGAAGACCTATGAAGTTAAAATGATAAAGCATTGGTGAGAAAATAAGGAAGACCCTAAGTAAACTAACAGATATGTTTTGTTCCTGGTTTGGAGACTAAATATTATAAAGATTTCAATTAACTCCAAACTGATCTGTAGATTCAGCACATTCCCAATCATTAACCCAGTAGATATTTTTATTTTTTTAAATAGAAATTGCCAAGCTGATGTAAACATTCTATGGAAATGCAAATAACTTAAAATAGCCAAAACAACTTTGAAAAGGATGAGTGAAATTGGGGATTTACTCTTTTTGATTTTATGACTTATTTCAAACCTACAGTAATCAAGTCAGTGTGGTATTTGCACTAAGATACACAAATAGATGAATTGAACAAAAACAAAGAATAGAAAGAAAGTAACAGAAACAGACTCACAAAATGTGGCCTTTTTTACAAATATGCAAAGGCAAATCAGTAGAGAAAGAATCATTTTTTCAGAAAATTGAATTGGAATAATTGGTAACCTATAGAAAAAAAATAGAATCATTCCTTTAACCATGAACACTTTTTGTTTTACATTACACTTAATGTAAAAAAAAAAAAAAAAACTAATAAAACATATAAGAGAAAATGTATTAGAACATTTTTGTGACTGTCAGTGAATATATTTCTTTAATGACTCAAAAAACACAACCCCTGAAAAGAAAAAAAGAGATTAATTTGACTTCAGTCTTTTGAAAATACTGTTAAGAGAATGAAAGGAAAGTTCACATGCTTGGAGAAAACATTTCACCCTATATATCTGATAAAAAATTTGTATTCAAATTATGTATAAGAAACTCTCAAAACTCTGTAATATTAATTTAGAAAATGAATCTAACTAATATTTGGCAAAAGATTTGAACAGATCACTAAAGATGCAGAGGAAAGGGGACTCTAATACACTATTGTTGGAATGTTAATTCTTACACCCTCTATGGGAAACAATATGGAAATTTCTCAAAGTACTAAAAATAAAGTTATCATTGAATCCAGCCATCCCTCTCTGGTGTATCTACCCAAAGGAAAATAAATGAGTATATTAAAAAGGTACCTACACTTGTATGTTTATTGCAACCCTATCAACAATATCAAATATGTGGAATCAACTGAGGGTCCATCCACAGATGATTGGATAAAGAAAAGGCAATACTTCTACACAATGGAATACTATTTATTCCATAAAAATGAAATCATGTCTTTTGCAGTAACATGAATGAAACTGAAGATCATTATCTTAAGTGAAACAAGTCAGATGCATAAAGGCAAATATTGCGTGTTCTCCTTCATGTGGGAGCTAAATAATTTGTACACATGGACATGGAGAGTGTAATGATAGATAATGGACACTTGGAAGGGTGAAGATGGGGGGAAGATGATGAGAAATTAGTTAATGGATACAATGTGTGTTATTGGGGTGATGAATGCCCTAAAAGCTGTAACTTGATTCCTATACAATCTATGCATGTCACAAAATTGCACTTGTACAATAAATTTATACAAATAAAAGATACACAAATGTCAAATAAGCACATGGAAAACATGCATTAGTGAAATGCAAATTAAAACCAGAATGAGATTCCATTACATACCTATTAGAATAGTTAAATTAGAAAGACTGACCATGTTAAGTGTTGGTAAAAGGAACTGGAACTCTCACGTATTTCTGATGGGAATGCAAAATAGTAGAACTTCTTTGGAGTATCACCTGATAGTTTCCAAAAATGTTTGTCTTATACGTTTTATATGATCCAGTCATTCCACTATTACATATTAACTCAAGAGAAAGTAGAATCAGACCAAAAAGAAACTATACATACTGTGTAATTCAATTGGTATAGAAGTTGGAAAATGTAATTATTTGTCATGATAGATGGTAGATATGTGGTTGCCTGGAGCTGGAGCTGGGGCATGAAGGGGTAGGAAGGTAGGAATTAAAAAGGGCATAAGCAAACTTTTGGTGATGATGAATATATTTACATGCCTGAGTGTAGTGATGGTTTTCACAGGTGTATAGTATGCCCAAACTTATCAAATTGCACAAAAATATTTTCAATTCATTGTAATGTAATTTTACTTTAAAATAGCTATTCAAACAGACAATAAAACAAAAGCTTTAGTGTTTATAAGAATCACAGGGACTTTGTTGAAGATCAGATGGTCATAGGTGCATGATCTTATTTCTGGACTCCTTATTGTGTTTCACTGATCTACTTGCCTGTCTCTATACCAGTACCACGTTGTTTTGGTTATCGCCATCTTCTAGTATAGTTTGACGTTAGTAATGTGGTTCTCCCAGCATTGTTGCATTTTTTTGTTTTGTTTTTTTGTTTTTTCCTTTTTTTAACTTGGAACAGCCTTGGCTATTCAGGCTCTCTTTTGGTTTCATATACATTTTAAAATAGTTGTTTTTCTAGTTCACTGAAGCATGCCATTGGGAGTTTAATAGAAATAGTATTGAATCTGTAAATTGCTTTGGGCAGTAAGCCTTTTTAAAAATTTTTAAAAATTTTTTTATTTTTTTTTAATAAGGAGTCTCACTCTGTTACCTAGGCTTGAGTGCAATGGCATGGTCTCGGCTCACCACAACCTCCACCTCCTGGGTTCAAGCAATTCTCCTGCCTCAGCCTCCTGTGTAGCTGGGATTACAGGCATGCACCACCATGCCTGGCTAATTTTTTGTTTGTTTGTTTGTTTCTGTTTTTTTTGAGATGGAGTCTCGCTTTGTCACCCAGGCTGGAGTGCAGTGGCACGAACTTAGCTCACTGCAAGCTTCGCCTCCTGGGTTCATGCCATTCTCTTGCCTCAGCCTCCCAAGTAGCTGAGACTACAGGCCCCTGCCACCATGCCTGGCTAATTTTTTATATCTTTAGTAGAGACGGGGTTTCACTGTGTTGGCCAGGATGGGCACGATCTTCTGACCTTGTGATCCACCTGCCTCAGTCTCCCAAAGTGCTGGGATTACAGGCATGAGCTGTCGTGCCTGGCCTAATTTTGTACTTTTAGTAGAGACAGGGTTTCTCCATGTTGGTCGGGCTGGTCTCAAACTCCCAACCTCTGGTGATCCTTCTGTCTCCGCCTCCCAAAGTGCTGGGATTACAGGCATGAGCCATTTTTTCCTTCTATCCATGAGCATGGGATGTGTTTTTCTTCTACCCATGAACATAGGATGTTGTTTGTGTCATCTCTGATATTTTTTGAGCAGTGTTTTATAATTCTTATGGTAAGATCTTTCACCTTTCTGGTTAGCTGTATTCCTAGTTATTTTATTCTTTTTCTGTGAGTCATTAATGGGATTACCTTCTTGATTTGGCTCTCAGCTTGGCTATTGTTGCTGTACCCCAGGAATGCTCCTGATTTTTGTATGTTAATTTTATATCTTGAAACTTTGCTGAAATTATCAGCTGAAGGAGCTTGTGGACTGAGACTATGGTGTTTTCTAGATATAAAATCATTACATCTGCAAACAGAGGAAGTTTTACTTCCTCTCTCTCTATTTGTATGTCCTTTATTTCTTTCTCTTGTCTGTTTGCTCTGGCTAGGACTCAACACTAGGTTGAATAGGAGTGGTGAGAGAAGGCATCCTTGTCTTGTGCTGGTTCTCAAGGGAAATGCTTTCAGCTTTTGCCCATTCAGTATGATGTTGATTGTGGGACAAAAACAGGTAATGGGGAAAAGATTCCCTATTCAATAAGTGGTGCTGGGATAACTGGCTAGCAGAAGACTGAAGCTGGACCTTTTTTTCATACCATATACAAAAATCAACTCAAGATGGATTCAAGACTTAAATGTAGGAGATCCTGTGTACATCCTGGCTAACACAGTGAAACCCTGTCTCTACTAAAAATACAAAAAATTAGCCAAGTGTGGTGGTGGGCACCTGTAGTCCCAGCTACTTTGGAGGCTGGGGCAGGAGAACGGCATGAACCTGGGAGGCAGAGCTTGCAGTGAGCCACGATTGTGCCACTGTACTCCAGCCTGGTTGACAGAGTGAGACTCTGCTGAAAAAAAAAGAAAGCAACAACAAAAAAACACCCACAAACTGTAAAAACCCTGGAAGACAACCTAGTGATACCATCCTGGACATAGGAATGGACAAAGATTTCATGACAAAGACACTCAAAAGCAATTGCAAGGAAAAGCAAAAATTCACAAAAGGGATCTAATTAAAATTAAGAGCCACATAGCAAAACAAGGTATCAACAGAGTAAACAGACAACCCACAGAATGGGAGAAAATATTTGCAAACTATGCATCTGACAAAGGTATGATATTTAGCATCTATAAGGAACTTAAGCAAATTTACAAGAGAAGAACAAACAACCCTATAAAAAAGTGGGCAAAGTATGTGAACAGCTACTTTTCAAAAGAAAAACAAGCATATAAAAAAAGCTCAATAGCAATGATCATTAGAGAAATGCAAATCAAAACCACAATGAGATACCATCTCACACCAGTCAGAATGGCTATTATTAAAAAGTCAAACAATAACAGATGCTGAAGAGGTTGTGGAGAAAAGGGAACACTGATACACTGTTGGTAGAAGTGTATATTAGTTCAGCCATTGTGGAAAGCAGTATGGTGATTCCTCAAAGAACTAAAAACAGAACTACCATTTGACCCAACAATCTCATTACTGAGTATATAACCAGAGGAATAGAAATCATTATATTGTAAAGACACATATGTGTAAGTGAATGTTCATTGCAGAACTACTCACTATAGCAAAGACATGGAATAAGCCTAAATGCCTATCAAAGATAGATTGGATAAAGAAAATGTGGTACATATACATCATGGAATATTATGCAGCCATAACACAGAATGAGAGCGTGTATTTTGTGGGACCATTGATGGAGCTGGAAGCTATTATCCTTAGCAAACTAACACAGGAACAAAAAACCAAATACCACATATTCTCACTCATAAGTGGGAGCTAAATGATGGGAACTCATGAATACAAAGAAGGGAACAACAGACACTGGGGTCCCCTTGAAGTGGGAGGATGGAAAATGTATCTACTGAGTACCAGGTTCAATACATGGGTGATGAAATAATTTGTACAACAAAGCCCCATGACACGAGTTTACCTATATAACCAATCTTTACATGTACCCTCAAATCCAAAATAAAAGTTAAAAACGAATCACAGGGGAGGTGTTGGGGGCCCAAAGATTGAGGGTCATGATCAACTCAGTATACCACTGGAGGCTATATGAGTAAACAGCAAACTGTTCTCATAAATCCAGAATGTTGGCAAACTGATAAACTGCATCTGCTGCTCAGAAGGAATGCTGAGTGCAGTCACATCCCAAGTGCAGTGTTTCTTGTGATTAGGCACATCTGAAGTCTGTTAGTAATTATATGAACCTGTGATCAATTGAGTAGCTGACCAATCATCACCTCCTCCTCCCTGCTCATTCTACCCAATAAATATAAAGGGCTGTGGAAGCTCGGGGGCTGCAGCCGCCCTTGCTCACTAGAAGCAGGCAGCTCTCTTTTTCTTTCCTTGGCTCCTCCTTTAAAATAGTTACTTTTGTCTTGAGGTTTTATTTCTATGTTCTTTCCTTTGTTCAATCTAGTAATGATAGTCTCAAGTAATAATTGTAGTAACCATGGTGGTCTGCCAAAAGAGTGGCACCCAAATAGGGACGCACAGAGACCTGAAGAGACCTGCAGGGACAAATAGAGATAAGTAGGGATAAATAGACATAGAGATGAGATAGAAACAGAGACAAATAGAGATAGGTAGGGAAAGACAGAGACTTGAAGGAACTAACAGGGAACATAGAGACAGACAGGGACAGATAGTGATAAAGACTAGCAAAAGACTAGAAGAGACTAGCAAAGACTAGCAGTAACTTGCAGGGACAGACAGGGAAAGATAGGGACAGATAAGGTCCTATGGGGACTTGAACTAGGAAGGTCTGCTGGAACAGAAAAAACTGAAACCAACCAGATGAATGAGAAACCCAGTTACAAGTCTGCTAGCAGCAGCATAAGGTCAGTGCCCTAGAGGTACAAAGAATGGGAATTTTTTGAATCGGGATAACATGGGGGAATACTCTGGTTATTTCTTTTCTCTTGAGTTGGGTACGTACTATTTTTTTGTTATTACTTAAGGGCTTGAGAGAATTTTTTGCCCCACTTACAGCACCTATTGAAAGTGGTCAATAGGAGAGGCTGTACCGTCTTCTTTTGTGGCTTCTTTTGTGGCTACAGAAAGGCTAACTTTAGCTTTGGCTTTCATGGATTGTAAACTGGCACCTGTGAGATGTGCCGAGGACTTGGGAGGTTTTCTCACAGCTTGTCAAGATGTGGGAGCTGAGCTTCATCACTCTACGGTGTTGACTCAGGCAATGGCTAATTTAGTAGCTGACAGATCTAAAAGAAGCCAAGGGTTAAGCCCTAAAGAGGGGGAAAGTGTTAAGTGTAGAAAAATGGGACGTTTCAAAAGAGAATGCTGTCAGACCTCTGGGCAGAAGGGATCTTATAACACAGTTCTCCTCTCAACAGAAAAAAATGCCAGGACTTTGCTCTCATTGTAATAAAAGAAATCATTGGGCTAATCAACGCTACTCAATTTTATCAAAACGGCACCCTCCTGTTGGGAAAACGAGAAGGGGGCCTGGACTCGGACACCTCAAACAATGAGGGCATTCCCCGTCCCGACCACGGCTCCATTTCAGGGGTGGGTTTCCAGAGGCTCGTTGATTCGCTCGCCCCAGGAGCACCTGGAAGCGCAGGATTAGATCTCTGTCAGAGAACGGGTTACGTTAGTTGGAGGAGACAAACCCACCAAGATTCAAACTGGTATTTGGGGATCTTTGTCAACAGGATACTTTGGATTAATTTTGGGCAAAACCTGTCTTAACTTATAGGCCTAGGTGTTGATTCGGGTTATGAAGGAGAAATTCAGGTAGTGGTAATGTCACAAGATCTTTGGGTTTTGAATCAGGAGAATATATTGCACAACTGTTGCTTATTCCCTGTAAATTGCATCTTTCTCTACGTAAGGAGAAAGGTCAGGGATTTGGAAGTACAACTAGGAGAGGTTTCTGTATCACAACCCATAGCATCTAGTGGACCCACCTGTAGAGTACAAATTGAAGGTTTAAGGAATGCTTTTTTGCTATACTGTTGTACAAGAAGGATAAGCCTCGATTTGCTTTCTCTGTGCCTTCCATTAATCAGAAATATCCTGTTTCTCATCAGTGGAAAGTTTTACCCCATGGCAATTAACCAAAGAGGCAGAGGCTGAGTTGCAGCTTGTAGAGCAGATGCTTCGGGAGTGGCATGCCTTGCGGCTACAGCCATAAAGCCTTTTGCTTCTGTTTCGGTAGATTTACTAACATAGGGACAAGGGTATGCTTGTGTTTTCACGGAAAATGAACAAACCGTGTGGGTGCCCTCGAGGTGTACGGCCATGGAACAGAAGACTGGAGGGATCCATGGATCTCAACCATGGGCCTGGTTTCCCCAGTGAGAACTGAATGCTGAGATGGAATGAACCACCAACTAGCAATTGAAGGCTGCACATTTTGCAATTTGCCTTTCTCAAACTAATTCAAAACAGAAAGGGGGAAATGTTGGAGGCTGAAAGATTGAGGGTCATGATCAACTCAGTATACCACTGGAGGCTATAGGAGTAAACAGCAGACTGTTCTCATAAATGCAGAGTGTTGGCAAACGGACAACTGCATCTGCCACCCAATAGTTATGCCCCAAGTGCAGCGTTTCTCGTGATTAGGCACATCTGAAGCCCGTTAGTAATTAAATGAACCTGTGATCAATTGAGCAGCTGACCAATCATTACCTCCTCCTCCCTGCTCATTCTACCCAATAAATACAAAGCTGTGGAAGCTCAGGGGCTGCAGCTGCCCGTGCTTACTAGAAGCAGGGAGCCCTCTTCTTCCCCTGTCCCCTTCCTTTAAAATAGTTAATTTTGTCTTAAGTTTTCACTTTCTACCTTTGTCCCTTCCTTCAGTCTCGTAATGATGGTCTCAAGCAGTAACGGTAGTAACTGTCATAATGAACTTAAGTAGTAACAGTTGTAGTGATGGTCTCAAGTAGTAACTGTGGTGGTCTGACACAGGGAATTTTGACCAAAAGATTCTTTTCTAAGTCTTGGATGGACCCAGAAATCGTTCTTATAAAATAAGCCCTCTTAGTCGATTCTGATGCAGAATGTCATAGCCCTAATCTCGAGAAACAATGCTTTATAGAAATTTCTGCTAAGACCACAAGTCTAAGTTCAGTGTGCCCAAACCAAAAGTTAATATGCCACTTAAATAGAAAAAAGAATGAGTCAAAATCAGGTAAGAAGAGTCATCACTATTGCAAACAACGTGTTTGCTATGCCCAAGTTTGTACTAGTTGGGTAATGGGATGTGGTAAGTTGATCAATGTGATGATTTCAGTACAAGGCAAAAGAAGAAAGAAAAGTTATGTAAATTGTTGGTCCTCATTTTTTTTCACACAAAACTGGAGATAATCTTCAGAATTGTTAAAAGATTAATTATTGTATGAAAAAATCACATACTACAATGCCTCTTCAACTTTTAGGAAGTGTCTGAATAGAATTTAGTGGTTATTTTTTAGTCCTGATTTTAGGGTTTTAAATTGTTCTTTTCTTATACTTTAAATCTTTCTTTTGATTTATATTACTATTTAATTTTTTCTCTTTAGATTTTATTTGTAAACATATTACATGTGTCACTCAAAAGACTGTCTTTCACCAGAAAGATAGGCTGGATTTATGTGTACGCTTGAGCCATTGCTGAGTTTTCTTTGGTAATAAAGCAGAGCACTTTTTCTTCTATGGTAAAAAACAAAGAAATCCAGTGCCTGAGTCAGCAGTCTAAAAAGACCTCAACATCAGTCTTACTGTCCTGGATTACCACATTCAAAGCCCAATCTTGGAGCATTTAGCTTATTTTCAAACAAAAATCTTGAAGGTGGCTAAATGAGTGGACCTGTTTATTGCCCCTTCTGTGCAAGTAACTGATTATCTTCTCTGGCATCCTAAACACATGGTAATTGTTTGGAAGTAGCCATCAATACTGATGATATTTTAGTCTATTCTACCAGTACCACCTTATGTAACCATCTGTTCTGAATCATCTTGGGAAGATCATAGCCACACCCTTTCCACCTGAGATTCTCTCCATTGGCACAGAGTTAGTAGGGTATTTTCTAAATGGTAGAAATAAATCTTTGCTTTAAATGGCGGGTCTCTAAATGGTAGAAACAAATCTCTCTGCTCTCCCAGACAAGAAGGCATTCTCGAAAACCAAAGCTATCCGGCACTTTAGTAAATGACGCTCTCACAATCTTATACCTCACTTCCTCACCCTAATCACTAATCAAACAAGAATCTTTCAGTTACCCAAGCCCCTTTCTAGGTCCTTTGTGCTGAGCCCAATTTTCTCTGATCTCAGGTGGGCATTTATGGCTAAGCCTTATATCTTCAGTCTGGCCTTCCTACGTTTTAGTCTCCCAATGACTGCCCTATAATGCATGGTATAATTGTTTCACACTCACCACTCAGTTTCTCATCAGTATGGATTCTGTTTCCAGAAGGCTCTTATGTCAATCAGTCTAAGTTAGAATGACACTTGCTGAGGTCTGAGTTGATCAAGTCAATCTTTTCATCATTCCCAAGAAATTTCTTCTTTGCCATGCAATGGACTCGGTTACATCAAATAAGTTAAGGACATCTCTGTGGCTCCCCCCCATGCCTAACCCAGGAATAATGAATTGATGCATCCATGCTTGTGTCGTGCTGTTTATGATACTAGCATAGCCCATGGTGTATTGAGGATAATTGGTTACTTGTCTCCTTATCTTTTGAGGACAGTAAATGTGCCTGATTCATCCTTTGAATCCTCACGGCTTAGCACAGTCCTAGGATTATATTAAGTATTCAGCTGATGTTTAACAATTGATTAATTCTCTAATGATTCTTTTCTTTTTCTTTTTATTTATTTATTTTGACAGTGTCTGGCTCTGTTGCCCAGGCTGGACTGCAGTGTCATGATATCGGCTGACTGCAACCTCCACCTCCTTGGGTTCATGTCATTCTCCTGCTTCAGCCTCCCAAGTAGCTGGGACCACAGGCACCCACCACCACAGCCAGCTAAGTTTTTGTATTTTCACTAGAGCCGGGGTTTTACCATGTTAGCCAGGATGGTCTCGAGCTCTTGACCTCATGATCCACCCTGCTTGGCCTCCCAAAGTGCTGGGATTACAGGCATGAGCCACCGTGCCCAGATGTGTAATGATTCCTTATATAACTTAATCTATACAAAAACCCCCATCACACATGTTCACCTATATAACAAACCTGCACACCCTGCACATGCCTGCACACCCTTGAACTTAAAGAAAAACTCAAACACTGATTTCATTCAATATCCTTTAATGAGTACTTGTTACAGTAAAAGAGGTATAAAGTCCTGTTCCCAAGTCCAAACCACTTTTTAACTTAAATCTTGAGTTTCTGAATTACTCAATTTGAAGTAATTCTCTTTAGACCTGAAAAATGGTTTTATTGAAATGTTTGAGATTAAAAAAAATACATTGCAAGAAGCATATGACAAACATTCTGAGAGTACAAAATTAGTTGTAAAAAATAACATAATTTACCAGTAAACCCACTCATATAGAAATGTGCAAAGCCTTTTGATGTAAAAAGTTTGGTTGCACACCAAGCACCTATTTTTACAACTTAGCTTCCCATGGAGAGGTAACTGCTTGCATACATTTTATGTATCCATAACATACATACAAGGCTCGGTCTTTTCAATGGGATAACAGTTGACAACTCTTCGATTTGAATTGTAATGAATCTGGTGACAAGCATTTTTCTCTGGATTCCAAAGTCAGCCAGAACTTTTAAGTTGAAAAAGCATGTAAGGTGTTATATATTCTTCATATTCCTTTACCACATGGAGGCTAACTCCACAATTTCTCTCATGTTTCTCATTCCGAAAAAAAATATTAAATTTGTGTTCAGAATTATTTGATGTTTGCTTCTTTGTGCTGATGTTTCAGTTCCTGAAGTCAGCTTGGCTCTCACAATTTTCTAAGGACAGGTTGATTTAGGGTTCTATAAACATTTTTGTCTGGTTTTTGGATTTTCACTGAGAACGACCTTCCCTTGATCGTCTTCTAGATCCTAATTAGAAAGAAAGGAGAATGTATAGACTATAAATGTAAGGAAATTTTAAAATTTAAGAATATATTCTCTATTTCAGAAGTCATTATTTTTTCTTGTAATAAACTTGATGTTTTCTTAATATCAACTTACGGTGAAGCAAATAATGTGTTTTGATCAAAAGTATATAAAAATAATTTGAAATTTAATTTTAATTCTTCAGAAAATTTGTGAATTTGGATATTTACATAGATTTACTAATAACATTCTTTAGTTTAAAAAATCTCTGCAGTTGATCTTTTACTTTCAAAGGTCTATATATTGGATTGGCTTAAAGTAAGATGTTCCTATAGTGCATTGATAAGCCTTGCGTCTTCTTTTGACTACTAGTATGTAATTAACCCAGAAATTCCAAACTTGTAATTCCAAGCTTGCAATTTACTCTAGGTTCTACAAGGGAAATTCTTGCTTTCTCAATGTACTGGAATGTAAGGTAACTTAAGTGGAGGAATTAGAAAATGCACATAGTGTAATTATGAAATAAATTGTAATGCATATGTGATATATACATATATAATCTACACATTTAAATGAACATTTTGTAAATAGCTGTATTAATGGTTTTTTGCATATATAATGTCTCAAACTGTAGCATCCTCTCACATAACATTTTTTGAGGATTCATGTCCATCCACCTGCATTCTACATTTGTTTATCTCTGTTATTCAAAAATGTCTTTTTGACTTTATATACACAAAATTACATGTATACTTGTACATATAAAACATACATATATATGTATATATATGGAGATTATACACTTGAGTCTATCTCAAGGGTTAATATGCCTAGCAGTTTACATTAGTATGTTGGCCTTTCCCTTAATATTTGTTATTAAATTCTACTGATAGTATAGAACATGAGATTTATTTTCTGATTGTTATCAAAATATTTTTCATTGAAACTGGCTAACTTTTCCCTCTGATCAATGGCAAGTTTCAATAAAATACTTTAAAAGATTTTTCTATTGTTTGATTTCTCTTCATATAACAGAAGAGGCCATATACACACATTACTATAGCCAATACACTTACCTTGAACTTTTTTGTTGGCTTGTAACTTCCTCACAGGTGTGTCTGAAATTAAATTGTTGTAGTTAGACATACTTTGCAACTATGGCTAAAATCAGACAGGAGACCACAGTTAAGCAGAACAGGGTAAAGTCTAAGTATCACTTAAACATGATTATTTTTAGTAGTAAATTTTATGATCCTCAGAGTTACACATTTTCTGACAAAGGACGAGTAGACAGGGTTTTCCATATATCATAATGAATGTTTCTTAGTTGCAGAACACATTGTTTTATTATGGATTTTGGAGCCCCACATAATGTGCCATTTTTGCAGAGTAAATGCCTTACATGATTTTTTCAACTTTTTTTATAAAAAGCATTGCCTTATGAAGGGTTATTAAATGTCACATAAAGTGTAACACAAGTATCTTCCCAGAGTTAGCCACCTATTTTTGCAGTCATACCTATTTGTAATGTATGGCTTTGTAAAATTCAAATCAACTGGTGATTCCTTTATTGTACATGAGGACAACAAAGTAGCATTGACCTAATGATTCTAGAAATATTATAATAAGCAATTCAGGAAGAATATGCCATTACCCTTTTCCACCCCCCCCAACCTGATTCAGTGTCAATCCTATGAAATCCTTTTTGAAAAATCACTAATAAAAGCTTTTATATTTAAGAACTGCAAGTGTTTCAAAACTGCTGTTTTGTGTTATAGTTGTAACATATTTCTCAGTTCTCCTGTTTTTCTTTTAGTTTTTTGACAAGATGACCTGGTAGGCCTAAATTCACATTTTCACTTAGTTTTTGGGCATTTGGGATCAAAGAGTGAATATGGTTTCTACAGTTTCTTCATTTTTCTACTTATCTTTTTAAATTTTTTCTCCAGATTTTGACTTTTTATATATATCATCTATACTCAGCATGAAGTCCAATTTTTTCTATTACATGTATGTTTTCAATTCTCTGAAATCATAAAAAGTAAGCAATGAAACAATCGCCATGAATAGTTTTGGCTATATGATACCAAGCAAATTTTTAAAAAAGAAATAACATTAAAAATACTTATGTATTCTGTTCCTGGCTACTTAGCACATTTTCCCATGTCTTTTCCCCCAGATTATAAGGCATATAATCATTTATAAAACCACATTAATACTAGAGGAAAATATAGAGCTGTAGAAAAATCTCACTATGTTGGGTAATGGGGAGAAGTCTGTGTAAAACAGCCAAGTCTGAATTATGAAATATTCTCAAATAGATGTAAATATAAGTATTTCTTAACTTCAGCTTTATTTGGTAACAAAATAATGGCTTCTAAAAAATTGTCAAGAAGAGACAGATCCAACCTTTAACTGGTAAACAGTCACACTGCTTATAGTGAACTTAATAAATTCCAAATAGCAATTAATTGTATAACTTAAAACTGCATCATAGAAGTATTAATTTCTTTTCAAAACAAGCAAGTGTGCTCACTCAGATTTCCTTTCATTATGTTGACACCATCCAATTAATGAGGTTTTGCTATGATGATATTCCAGAATAAAAAACATTCAATGTGTCAAACACTTTGAAAGAACAGCTTGATTAATGTATAGAAACCAGGTTTACTCCTAGCAGCTCTCTGCTATGGCAACATGAATGAGACTTAAATTAGATCATATTTAGATCAGCAAAACATGGGAAGATAAACCAATTACCTGAATAGCTTGGCACAAAGAACCACCCTACATCATATTTTCTAAGGCATGCAAAGTGCCCAGCTCAATTATTTGGACATTTTGTGTGTTTGTTTTTTGTATGTTTCCATGGCTATGACTATGGAAATTTAAAGTTGAGTGTGAAACATTACTTAATTGACCATGTTAATGTCAATTGATGATTCTGACAGTAACATTTGATGACAGCTTACTTTGTGCCGAACGTTGTTCTAAGAGCTTGTCTATACGTTAACTCATTTAGACTGTAGGTATCATGACTATCCTCACTTTCAGACGAAGGAAACAAGAAAAGAGTCAACTAATTTGGGATTGAGTTGGGGCTCAGATTGAATGCAGACCTACAACCCGATCTACTATTCCCTGTAGAGGTTGCAAATCTTAACCTCTTATATTGGCAGATTTGCAAAAATCTTCAAAAATGACTTTTTGTTGTTCCTTTCAACATAGTCTGTTACTCTCCTTGAATTGCATCAGTCATTTCAGAATGCATAGTTCTAAGGTAAGCACAAAAATTTTATGCAGTGAGAAATTTTTTCAGTTAAGGTCTCGGAAATATATCAGTGACAAATCACAACATCAGTACTCAAAGAACCACTTAGCCGTGTTAATAGTCATGACTTAAATAATTGAGAAATACACTCAAATTATCAAAAGTACAAAAATGTACTACATGTACCACAATGTATACAATATGAACTGTTTAGATAGAAAATTGAGTTTTAGGTAGAACTTGAGATGAAGAGCAAGGTTCACATATGCATCGATTGGCGAGACCTTGGAAAAAAAAGTCTTACATAATGTAATCTTGACTAGCTTCTTTTATCAATGCCTTTTAGGATCTAGACAAGGGGACACTTGTGACTCAGTAATAACCTGATGGTTTTAGATAGCTAGAAAAAAAAGAAAACAAGCAGGTCCAATTAATGCTGGTGCAAGTAACCACTGCATATAGTCTCTTTCCTACAAAAAACAAAACCTTGGAGAAATGGTTTGATAAAAACTTTTCATGTTTTTTTGTTTTTTCACAATGCTACAATAGTTGATGTGGCACTGTGAAAACTGATGCCTTACAGATATGTAGA
This sequence comes from Colobus angolensis palliatus, assembly GCF_000951035.1. Classification (NCBI taxonomy): domain Eukaryota; kingdom Metazoa; phylum Chordata; class Mammalia; order Primates; family Cercopithecidae; genus Colobus; species Colobus angolensis. The sequence goes on along the minus strand of NW_012115311.1, from coordinate 4,354,235 downwards.
GAGATCATACACTGGGTACTAAAGGAATAAACTTCTGGGATGAACAGAGACAAGAGCTAAGAAAGGAGTTCATTAACTAAAAATTGAATGTCATATACTTATAGCAGTCATATCTTTCTTGGCTGAAGCAATTCTTTAGTATTTAGCTGAAGCAATTCTTTAGTATTTAGCTGGATTTTTCATAGTGACCTCAATAACTGGTTTATCAAAGGGGAAGAAAATATACTTACCTGAAATTTAAGCCTAGATGAATTAAAGCAATACAAACTGATGCAGCTACTAATTTATTGATTCCCTAAAAAGCACTACCATTCTACAAAGCTGCTTACTATGGCAAGGACTAAAAGAAAAAAAAAGAATTCAATTTAATCTTCATAATGTGTTTGTCTCTTCCCTCAAATCCTTCGATTTTATTTTCCTAGCAGACAGTTGAGCATTTGTGGGTAGTGAATTCGTTGTTAGATCCTACAGGAATCTTTGGTTCCATTATGGCTCTGTTGTGCTATGTACTCTTGGAATTCTGGGAGGAAACTTGTATTTTTCAGACATACATATTTCTATTGAGGGAAAATTCAATCACTGGTTGAATTAAAATTTTTTTCAACTGTTAAAAGTTTCTAAATACTATTAAAGAGATTTTATGTTTATTAAACTACAGAATATAGAAACAAGAATTGCTAAAAATACAGAACGTCCCAAGATAATTTACATTTTCTTGGACATACTGATACAGTTTTAAAAATTATGAACTGAAAAGTCATCTGGACTGTGTTTTGGATAAACATCAAACTTCAGTTATGTTCCTCAATTAATGGTATATTTCAAAGTGCCTCTTTGGTTTTTCTAAAGAATTTAAATACATGTTTCACAAAAATAATTTTTCAGGTTTAATACTTTGCTTGTTAAAAAGAAGTAGAAATTTACTTATTCAAATGCCAATGATACAAATTATATATCTATATAAACACTTAAAGCATCTTTGAATAATTACTATGTAGGGTTCATGTAAGATTTTGAATTCTTTTCTTTGTTCTTAAGGTCCATCAATGCCATAGACAGACAACATTCCATAGAAGATTAAGATTAATTTTATATGCAAAATAATTTATCTGCAGGTATAGATTATCACTCAAAGTGTTAGAAGAAAAAGATACTCATTCCCAAGAATATAGTTTTGGAAAAGAATGTTACTAAATGCACTGTTTTTGGCTATATCTATGCATACAGTTTAAAGACATGCCTTGATTGCTCTTATGGGGGCAGTGAATATAATTTTTTAAATGTAAAATGTATATCAAATTTGAGCTTATTTAACAACTAGCAATTTAACAATTATTTCCCTTTCACCTACTTAAAAGGTCCTTAAAATTCTCTGAATCAAAGCAAAAAAATATTCATTGCTCCCCAAGCTTTATACCATAGAACTTTTTAAAGACTGTTTAAACTAATAATCATTTCTTTGCAACTATTAACTACCATTGAACCAATCCATTTATTAAGACAACAGCAGATGTCTTTTTTTTTTTTTAACCTAATTAAAAGAAGAAATCTGCTTGCTCAGTCTTTAAAAAGTTGAACTCAGTCACTACAACCTGTTAAGGGGGTTAGTTGTCCTTTTACTAACCTCCCTGAAGCAGTCTTTTAATTTCTTCATCTTCAAATAAATGACCATCACCACCTTCAATGAATTTGGTGACCTTGGTGACCTCTGAGAGGATACATGTTTATAGCAGAAATTGGTTGATATAACAAAATAAAGACAGCAGAGTTTATGTCATAAATAATGGCATCTGCCCAATAATGAATTCCAGTCCAACACTTGGTTCTTTCACAGCTTTTAGTGCTGTTTTCTGACATACCGATACTCTTATAAAGTTGTGGAACAAAATACTGTGTAAAAAGACAAATATGACTGCCATTTATGCTTAATTCCTTATTCTTGTGCTTTTTTTTCTTTTTGGTTTGGAAATGAACAATAGAATGAGATAGAGTGGAAAACATGTAGAATGCCTCATAGATTATTTTAGACTTGTATATGGATAGCTTAGGTAAAGTCACATTCTTATTTTTCTAGAAATGCTGACCTTCTTGGAACAATTTCTTCAGTGTTTCTTCTGTTTCTCCACCTCCAGTAGAAATCCTAGTGTATTTTATTTCAGGACCTATGAGAAAGACAGTGAAAAAGGTCTAAAACAGAAGTAGGCAAACTTCTTCTGAGAAGTGACAGTGAGTATTTTCCACTTGTGGGCCATGTAGTCGGTGTCGCAATTGTTCAAATCTGATACTTCAGTGTGAAAACAGCCTTAGGTATTATATAAGTGGATGGGCAAGACTGTGTTCCAATAAAACTTGATTTCCATAAATAGGTGGCACGAGCCATACTTGCTCACTAATTGTTTAAACAAATACTTAAAGAATAGCTGAATTAAGAATTTTAGGCTAATTTAGGCCAACTGGACACTAGTTTGGAAGTCTGATATGAGGTTTACTAAAATTATTGATCAATTGCTTTGTATAAACTTCTATTTTGGCATGTAGACGTACAGACCTTAAGATTAATGGAAGCTCAAATGAGGAAATGGCTTTTCTTCTCGGGTCTTCTAACTCATTAATAAACAGTAAAGTGGAAATGGTATATCATATCAATGGTATATTAAATGTATGTATGCATACGTGTAATAAAAACAAATGCTTTTAGATTTGTCTGCAAATTTTCAATTGAGAGTAAAACATGGGTTACATATTTAGAATATTATATCTGCCAAAATATGAAGTAACTTTTGTAATCACCATGAAAATGACTTTGTTTCTGTAATGATTCTTGTTTTGGGGGATTAACCATACTTTGATCTTTATAATCTAGGCATAGATCCATGTATGGAATTAATGTCTACCTGTAATGATTCGTTCTTCTCGTGTCTCTTTTTCAGTTATTTCCACAGGCACTCCATCAATGATTTTGGTGTATTTTTTAATAATTGGCTCTAAAAGCAGGGGAATACAAATGCATTTGATTTACCCTCATATAGTGACTATACATCCATAAGCTACATATTATAACAATTAACTGTATTTCTACAAATACTATCATTTAAGATGCAATCATAAACATTTTTAGGACCTATCCGCAAAAAAATCACATCAATAGGGATCTAAAAGGTAATAGCAATGTCCTGAACCTTGGTTAAGAGAGAGGGACATTTGACATGCTAACGCTCCATGTCATACTTGTTTTCTGGATGTGGAATGAATGCTAGAGTGAGAATCCAGGGAGTTCTATATCATTGGCATGGGAGCCCTACCATAAATCCTAGCAGTGGAGTGGCTTATTAGACAGAGATTTAAACAATGGTCATTTTTTCCTACTGTTTCTAATGGTTCCTTTTATACTGACATTAGTGTTACAATTTTATTCCAAAATCCTCACTTGTATATACAAAAATAATGACATTTTGTTGGGCCTGGTGATTTAATTGATAAATTAATTCCAACTAGATCCATTAAAAGCTAACTATGTTTTATTTCTGACCAGCTAATAAGAACTCATAGCTGAGAAAATAATTCCCACAATTTTTATAAAATAAGAACAAAGAGAAAATATCAGATGTTCAATATTTCTAAACCAACACTATTTCAAAATAATCACAGCGAAGGTAGTCGGCACCAGGTAACATATGGAACGCACCTCCATGGATCACTTCAGTTATTGTTTCACCTTCTTTAATCAGTCTGAATTCAGGTTCACCTTCAATTTTGACTTTTGTTTTTGTGGGTCCTGGGACATTATTTTAGGAGACAAATTATCATGTTAAAACAGTCCTTTAAATTTACCGGAATAGGACATTTATTTCAACATTCGGTGTTACTCAACTCAATTGTCAAAGTGGGTTTCAGGCTCTATGAAATCAGTTTTAAATATTTCCCACTGTCTTCAAAGTAGACAACAGTTAAGAGAACAAAAAGTTTAGTCTGTTGGTGTGCTACTAAAATTACTTTCATCTGCTTTAGCTTTTAAACAGATGGATAAATCCATCTGTTTATTGGTAGTTACAAAGTATGATTATGCAAAATATTATATGTGGCTACACTTTGCAAATCATGCAGTATGTACACATTTGTGTTTCTCTGATAACTGGTGTAGATTCCACTTTATCATACTGATATTGTCTATTTTTCCTTATTAAAATTTTTCATTTAAGTTTTAAAATCACTCAGTACCTTATATTTTTGATTTAGTGGGTATAGGAGTGAACATAAGAAAATACCAAATGGATACCTACCTTTAAGACGCTGAATGTCAGGTTTTATGAGGAAAAGAATTTGAGTACTTACCTTCTACATAGGAATGATACAAAATTAACCAATTAATAGTTTAACAGTCCTTCAAATGCAAAAGTGAAACTAGTGTTGCATTTGACTTGCAAAATGATTTTGCTACCACAGAAAATCATTTTGAAGGTTAGAAAGCTGCTTACTACATTAGTTAATTAAGACTGTTTCACAGAGGAGTAAGAAAAATAAGTTCAGTACATTTAACTCATACTGTAATAACCTTCAATAGTAGAATGAAACTGTTGCTTGCTTATCTTTGAGAGCATTTTTTTTTTGCTTGTTCAGAAATTGTCAATGTACATGATTACCAAAACTAAACCAGTCTAGAGCAATCTAATGAAAATAAAAGTAAAGTTTTTTTAAACCATAAGTATTTCATGCCATAGTATTTGATATATAAGGCCAAGGGATATTGAGCACAAAACATAAAGCCAGGTTTTTAAGGTGTGGTAACTTCAAAAGAAAGGATGCCTAAGGAATTTAAGAACCAAAAATGAGTTAATAAAATATCTAAATCAATATTTCTTTAGAAAAGCCAAACTGAAATTTTGGAGACATCCTTTATAGTTAAGCTCTATGAAAGAAGAGATTCTCTCAAAATTGTTTTCCTATTCACTCCCAACACCTTGGAAAGTACCCAGCATAATAGCTGCTCACTAAGTATTTGTTGAATTGAATTTTAGCTGATTTATTCTTAATTCCAAAATGCTGTTATACATCTTTTATAAGAGGCACCTTAAAATTGTGTCCTGGAGTTTATTTCATAAGAATTTAAAAGTCATCAATAAATCTATAATTGTTCAAAAAGTAAGAAGGAAATGCCAGTAGCAATCTTGGAAGCTGGACCATTGTAAATTACTAGTAAGATAAATATTTGTTTCCTTCATTATGCTACACAGGAGTGTAATTTCTGAACTCAAGTTATTAACGAGTAGGTGACACAACTCCATTTTTCATCCATGTTCCCTTTATAAGAAGCCATGTAGAGATATGACACTCTAGTGTGATCTTAACTGAAAAAAAATTAGTAGGATAGAATCCTACTGAAAAAGATTGAGGAGATAAATGAGCTGAATAAAGAAGCTTCAAAGGAGAAGAATCTTTGAAAATAAGAACAATGGTATATGTAAATAATTTCATGTAAAGAAGCTGTGCACAATTATAGTGCAAAATTTTAGGGAATCTGATTTTTAAAAACAGGACAAGATTTGATTTTAAGATCAATTGCCTTATCAAAGATCATTGTGTCATGTTTCATTACAATGATCAAGGAACATAGCAACAAAAGTTTCTGATTTAATTTCTTTTTAAAATACCAGATTCTCTTCACCACTATAGAAAGTCAATTATATAATTATAATTATACTGTTTTAAAAACAAGGATAGATTTCAAGGAATAACTCAATTTTAAGTCTCAAGAATGAATACTAACATAGATAACTAATTAGCTAGGAAATAAGTTTTTACCTATGTGTTTTCAATGTATAAATTTAAATTAATGGCTTTAAAAATATAGATAAAAGTATTCAATAGGTTACCTTCTCAAACCACCAAAAGAAATAGCAAAACAAACATAATTACAATTATAGTTTTCTGAAGATTCAATCAAAGATACAATCTGTTCTCCTTTTGGAAGACTGTTTCTAGCTTTCTTATAGCACAAAGAAGATAACTAGTTCTTTTCTCTGGGTAAGTTGCTACATTAAGATGCTTATACATGGAAATTAAAAAATGTGATCCTTGGACATAACTAAAATACATGAAATGAAAGTAACATCCAAGGTGTTAAAGTTGGCTAACATACGTAGTAGGAGTAGAGAGAAAAGTAACTGCTTATTTAATGTTCTAGTCTGAAACATCAGAGAATGTATGTGTCTATGTATTTATATATCTCATAATGTATACATCTGTATGTAAGAATATGTTCAGGACTGGAATTAAGTGTTTTAAAAATCAATCCACTGCATAAACTACTCATTTTGTTTTATAGTTCTGATGGTCTGATTGAAAAATATCTCATGTGTGGTTGTAATTTTAAAAGCTTTCATTAAACATAGCTTCTATGCCATCTTAGGTTACAGAATGAAAAATGCCTGTTTTTTTTGTTTTTTTGGAAGAGCTTGTATTGTTATAAAAAAGAACATGTGGGAGATTGGAAACAAAGCAACATAAAGAGTATAAAGCCTAAAGGAGTCTGACTAAAGTAAAAAAAAAAAAAAAAAAAGTATTTACTGAGTATCTGTGTACTAAGTTAATGCAATGCCAATTAGATTCAAATTAAATCAAGTACAAGCAAATGTACTGAAAGTATTAGCAATGCATCATCTACTTTGCTAAATAATTTGCACTCCGCATTCTGCAATTACATGAGCATGCCATTGGTACAATATTGGTTATATAACATTTAACATGTTAGTTTTTAAAAGAATGTAGATACATTCATAGAAATCAGTATTTTTATGGATGTTTTTACAGTAAAAGGAACCATGTACAACATTGATTTTTACCTTCAGTTTTGATAATAGGCTGAAGACTGCCTTCAATCACTTTAATTTTTGGTTCCACAACTTTGGTTATAATTTTAGTTGCTGAAAGTATAGAAAGTGGAACATGAAAGATATTTATATAAAAACCTGAAGAAAGGTTTTTTGTTTTTCCTTTTTTTATCTCTGTAGGATACTAAGGTACAGTATGTGGTAATATGTTCAGGCAGTCAGATACAGGAAATATTCATGGTACATAATATAATATCTTCTGATGTCCGGGTGTTGAACTCTGAAGTCTAGTTACTTGAATTTGATCCAGTGAAATATATACTCACAAAGTGAGGAATTGTATCTAGAAATCTGTAATTTTTAATTGTACCACTAAAGCGCTTTACCTTCTTTTGTACTTCTTGAAAATACTGGCTGCATTGCAACAGAAGACAAATATGATTAATGTCATGCAATTCATAATATCTTAAATTGCATTGCTGGATTCTTTCTCAATTTAAAGAAAAAATGAAAGAAAAAGCCTTTTCAAATGTTTTTCATGCATCTGATAACAGTGACATAGAAAGGAAAAAAATGAAACACAGTTCAGAATACTTAAAAGTAAGAATACATTTCAGCCAGCCAGACATGAGCTCTTTTCAACAAACGTGATATGATCAGTATTTAAGTTATAGGCTTAAAATGTCTTTAATTTTCAGCTTTGTTATCACTATTCTTTTTTTTTTTTTTAATTTAAAGGTATATATTTTAAATGTGTGTCATCTACCTAATTAAGATAATAGTCTTTGAACTAGGGTACTATGGGTTCACTAGAAGCCCAAACCCCAGCATTACTCTATGTATCTATCTAACAAACCTACATGTGTACCCCCTGGATCTATAATAAAAGTAAATTAAATACCATTCAACTATTTGGTTGACTTTGGTTGTACTGATTAACTGGAAATATGCCTCTGAAGCCACAAAGCCAGAGTTACTGGCTTTTTGTCATTTCTAATGAAAAGGCTTGAAAGATGGTTCTATTAGGTAACGGGCCATGCTGAAGCTAACTGTGAACCCAGATCACATCAAAACAGCAGAGGTGAGATGCTAGCACAGCTTCGGTTTCTGCAGTCCTCACCTCATGCTGTAAGATGTTTAGCTGTGTCAACTTTTTGAGTTAATGGGGGTTCTTAACCTTCATAGAGACTGTTTCAGCCTTACTAAGTTTTGTATTTTAAGATTTCAAACTGTGAAGCTCTCAAATATAACAAATCTGTGTGTTCAAGTATTGGTTCCAGAGGTGGTCTTGCCACAGAAGGAAGTTTCCATGAAGGTCGAATATACAGGGGTCTCTACTGCTACTATCAGAATGGATTAATTACTTGTAGCTTACATTTTTTACATCATGTTAAGGAATTTGACGTTTTGAATGTTCAGTTCATTGGTAGTTTTCATTTCAATCTTGATTTTCTGCAGACTTAAATAGTTTTGACAGGTGAAGTTCTGAGGGTTAAATATTGATTTTAGCCCTCTCCAGGTCAAATGTTTCATATTTGACAACTTACACCAACACAGCTTCCTTCCCCTCAGCTATACACTTTAAAATGGATATTATTTTGGGGATGAGGATAATATGCAGCAAAAAATTAAAGGCATTTTAGAAACAAGTCAACCATGAAATATAAAAATAGAAAATTTGGTTTAATTTATCTTCTATTTAAAAATACTTCTTAATAACAGCATATCATCTAAGGACAAGTAAAAGAAACATCTTACATTGGAATGTAAATGTTAGAGCTGTTTCAAGGCCTCTGGGTAGGTAGGGAAGGACCATTGAACTTGTATATCTTAATAAAATGTGGCTTATTCTCTGTGAGTGAGGATGCAATTTAGTAGGAGAAAATAATATAATGTTTTTGCTCATTGTAATCAAGATACTGCATTCACATATATAGAAAGTAGTGAAACTAACATGGTAAAGAAGGAAAGCTAAAGAAATGTAGTGAAAATTGTGTGTGTGTATATATATGTGTGTGTGTGTGTATATATATATATGTATATATTTATACCTTTGATGAAGAAAGATGACATAACATGTCTGATGAATAGAGCCCATAAGGATTGCTTAATTTTCAGAAAACATATTTTTTGCAAGATTGTATTCCCATGATGAATCATAATTATTTGAATTAAATCTTTAATACAGTGCTGAGCTGGCTTGATCCTGGAATTGCACGTTATTATTACATAATTGAATCAACAAGAGCAGCAGACATTTTGTTTTGCTCCTTACATTGGCTTTACTCCTTTTCCATATCTAGTATAAACCTCAAGCGAAATTTTCTTAATTAAATGACTGGATGCTCATGGTATAAAATGGAATGATTTTCTAGCCAGAATAAATGTGGGGACTGAAGTAATGTTTTAGCTACTGATACATGTTGAGTGTTTAATTACAGAGCCAAAACAAAATGAAAAGGATTTCTGCTTGAAAGCTACAGTGAAGGAAAGAGATAAAAGATAAAGAAAAAGCCATGATGGAAAATATATCCTACTAGATACACTTATGAGAATGAAGTACCCTTTACCATTGTTAAGTAGTAGAGGTTTAATTTTGATAATCTGGTAGTGTCAGAGATCAAAGAACCCTGGAATTTGGAAACTTTAGATTTGTCACATGGCAGATTCTTTTTGTTCTTTGTCCAGTTTTGGATGGGAGAGTTTTTGAACTGGCACTTCAGAAACATTGGTATATTCTTTAACACGTGCTTCTCAGCTACCCCTTAGATAGCTTGGGGCTTGAGCGTGGTATAAACAACAAGTCTTTGTTAAGGTCATTTCTGCGTCCACACATCTGAATTTTCAGATACGTCTAGAGGGTCTTTTCGCCATCTCTTCCCTTTATGTTTTTTTTTTTTCTTCCTGGCTCTTTGCCACGTTAATATTATATTTTGCCATCTTTCTCATGTCATATCATTCCTGTTTTTCCAATGAGTAGGGAAGGAAGTTCATTGGAGTTGAAGGTTATCTGAGACCACAAGCCTTTTTTCAAGTGAAATGAGATTGGCCATAGTTTGGAATTCTAAATACCAGATTATCAATAATCTGTAAATACAAAGAAATGTATTTGTTTTCTTTTTTCATACCTTGCAACCCATGTGGTCAATATTTATTATATACTTACTATAGACAGTCACGGGGATTTCTTTGAAGGTGCTACCACGAACAAACTGAAAATAAATGTTTACATTAACACAACTATCGCAGTTCATGCTAACAAAACCATGGCACCATTTTAATTCTTACTAAAGTAAAAATAGTGAAGCTGTTATTACATTTAATAGAAGTGAAGCCCTCAAATAAATCATCTTCCAATTCAATGCTATCAGGTCAGATGGCATAAAAATCACTGGATTCATTACTCAGATTTAAAAATTTATAGAATAATTTATCCAAAGTTAAATGTTTATCAAACACTACTTTGTTTTCTGCTACTTTTACCCTACATTGACAAAGAAGAAAAATATTCCATTGCCTTTAATCTGTGATTAGTGACAATTTTTTATAAGTGAATGTTTCTTTCCTTTATATTCTGCAGTGAAAATATTGAATGATACAAATATTTTGGTTATTTATGTATCATATTTTTCTAAATTGGACTGTAAAGTTTTTGAATAAAGACCATGTCCAATTTAAATATATATATATATATATTTTTTTTTCCTTTATATTCTGCAGTGAAAATATTGAATGATACAAATATTTTGGTTATTTATGTATCATATTTTTCTAAATTGGACTGTAAAGTTTTTGA
>NW_012115311.1:4341623-4343562 GCF_000951035.1 Colobus angolensis palliatus | reverse complement strand
AGTAGAGATGGGGTTTCACCGTGTTAGCCAGGATGGTCTCAATCTCCTGACCTCGTGATCCGCCCGTCTCAGCCTCCCGAAGTGCTGGGATTATAGGCGTGAGCCACCGCGCCTGGCCCTAAATACATACTTTTCATAACACTTTATACAATACTTGGTCCTGAGTAGCTTTTGATAGATATTTGTTGAACAAAACCATGAAGAAATGATGTCATTTCTTTACAGGTGGTCCAGTGTTACATAAACAACAAAGAGCAATCTAAGACCAGTATATATTTACTTATTAATGCATACATTTCTAGCCTGTTATGTTAAACCTGTAATATGTGTTCTACACATTAGAAATAAATCAAGTAAGTTTTAGTACCTTAATTTGGATGTATTTGATTAATTTATTAAGTATTTCCAGCAGTTGATCATTTCCAACAGGTGCATCTATGAAGAGGAATATTAAATGAATATTGGTAAAAAAGCATAAAATAAAAATCTAGGTTCATATTAAGAAAAGACTAGTCCATCAATGAGTTCAATGATTACAAACCTGCTGGATAGAGGAGTTTATCTACAACATGAATTACACCATTTGTTGTCATGATGTCAGATTCTTTTGATTTCAGTTCATTCACCAGAAGTGTATCATTTACCTGTCAAAATAGGAGGCAATTTCAATGAGGAAATTTAATTAAGGATGAATATTTAGATGACTTAATGATGGATGAACACTATCATAAATTCATTCTAGACAACTTACTTCTTTCAGAAAGATTTTGCTTCCTTGTGTGGTCTTTAAAATGTTAGTAACGCCAGGTTCAAATCCTTTTCCAATGAAAACTCCTGGTGTCAGGTGATAAAGAATGATGTTTTGAAGAGCATTTTTGTCCCCTAGGGGAAAATATGTTTATTGACTAATGTGACTTTTTGATAGACAAGGACTAAGAAACAAAACATTTATTTGTCTTTATCTTTTTCCCTATTGTACTTTCTCATAATGTCATTATTTTCTCAAGTAGATATCAACGCTATGTCAAAACACACAGTTACTTCAATTAGCCTAATCAAAATAGAACCCAACTTACTAGGAGAAAAACATCTAATTATTTTGTAAATTATAACTGTTTTCTTCTTTGTCCCCTAATTACATGGTCTTTAATAGAAACCACATAAGTGAACATCTAGCCCAACAGTAAGCAGTTTAAAAACATTACTGAGTGACCCTCCACACATCCCAAGTGGAGGAAATAAAAGGAGACTAAAGCTAGCCATGAATACCAGAGAGGGGGTGTTTTTAAGGCAGACATCTGGACAGGAAAGCTTGAGAAGTAAGTGAGATCCTGAAATGAAAGGGAAAATATCTGGAATTCACTTCTACTTACGTATCAGAATTTCTTTTTCTTCACTAGTCATTCCCTTAAAAGCATCATTGGTTGGCACAAATAACGTCCAGTCTCCAGGTTGTGTCAGGAGCTCTTTCAAGTCTGCAGCTTCGAGTAGGCTGAGGAAGGTGCTAAGTGGGAAGAATGTAGATGTATTTTGTCAGATTTAGATTTAGGCAAGTTCACCTACAGTGCATGTAACAGAATAGAATCCATGTATTGTGGAAAGCATGAGAGAACTGCTCATATGTTTTCACATGTTTCAAATACAATTTACCTGTTAAAAGTTTTATCATGAAAAGTGATTGAAATATACAATATAATTTTTAATTTTTTTCATCTGATTTCATCCTATAAACCTTGACAAGTTGACACATAACAAAAAGAAGCATTTTTGCCATTTAATACTTCACAAAATACTTTGCTTATATATACCATCAATTTCTAAAAACTAATTATAAGAAAAATATCTGAAATATACAATATAATTTTTAATTTTTTTCATCTGATTTCATCCTATAAACCTTGACAAGTTGACACATAACAAAAAGAAGCATTTTTGCCAT